>NC_134568.1:287661330-287823182 GCF_050947875.1 Dermacentor variabilis
TGCGGCGATGTCCCCGCGTCTGCAGATTAGGTGGGATGAGCTTCAACATGCCCTTTTTATCTCTATCAGATAATCAATGCAGCACTTCGTGCGCTTTAGACAACAGGAATATATTCAGCACAAAAAAAAAACGGCCACGTTATGTTCAGTATATTCCTTTTATTTTTCTTTGGCTGTGTCTTTTAGCCTTCGTCCTTAATAATTAACCAAGCATTTGTGCATTATACCTGTGGTTCCGTGGAAGTATTTTGCAAGTTAGCGCCCTGTGAGTTATGCCAAGTCTTCTGTCTCGGTCGTGCTTCCCTTGCAGCAATTAGCACTGCTCCCAAGGCCGCCAAGCTTGCCATTTCCGTTCGTGTTTCTTTTCCCATGTGCCTACGCTAATTTAGGCGCGACCGAACGAATCCCGCAAGGAATATTAAGTAACAGATCGCCCCGAAGAAGTCGATGTGCCTGATCGGCAGCTGCTAGCACGAAGTGTTTGGAGACCACAGCGGGAAATCGCAGTGCCCAGTTCAGCTGCTTCACAAAGATCAGTTCGAACAATTGCTCGCTGAAAATGTGGCACCAGTGAAACGGTCAGCAACAAATTACCACGAAGCATTCCTATTCATACTTTGGGTTGCACATGAAAGTCACGGACGAAGGAAAGGACCAGTCGACATGAGCGCAGTTGAGAGTTTGCACTGGTGTCGTCTGGTCCTTTCTTTCGTCCGTGTGCTTCATGCATGGAGGAAGGAAAAATGTAGGAGGGAGCGTTACGTCGCGCGCAGCCAGCCTTGGCAAGCGAACGCTGCGTGAAGCCACAGAACACGGGACCTCTTGCGTCGAGATCACGGAGCAAGCTGAGACATTTGGTTCCCAGTAGCTAACTATGCCAGTAATTTTTATTCGGTGCGCGCTTGTTCGGCTGCCCTGCCGTGGCTCTGCCTGCAGAGCAGGAACACTAAAACCAAACCAACCGCGCCCTTTGGCGTGCGATCACGTCTTGGGCCTGCACGTCTGCCTTCAATCGCGTTGCGGTATGCTCCCTTCTATCTTTTTCCTTCCTCCGTGGCTTCATGCGCGACCCAAAGTATGAATAGGTACCAGCTCACCTGCAGCTATCAGTTCTGCTGCATACTACGAAGCGTCTACTGCTGCAAAGCTGAGGCAATTCAATAATCAAAGCAATGAATGCGTGTAAATGCGCCTAAGATACGAGCACGAAAGAAAGGACAAGACACACGTAGTGCATTATAGGTATCAACTGTTGGTGCATCTTAGGCGCACTTACACGTAATTATTCAAAGTATGTTTTGGCCGACATCGTACCGGTTTGTGTCGCATGACCCATTACATAGAAAACGACACTAAAAAGCTACATAAAATTTGTCACGGAGAACAGAAGGCAGTTTCTACTTGTTGAGGACTCTGCCTTCAGCCGTATGACTGGTCATCTGCTAGCCTAAAACCACTGCTGGCGGAATGAGTCGTTACTGTAGCTACAGTTAAGGTGAGGTTGTATACTATGACGCCAAGATCAAGCTTGAAGAAATTCATGAATCTTGAAAAGTCGAACGTTCGCGTTGAAGATCGACTTTGCATTCGGGCTTGATCGTGCTTTCCTCGGCTTGAATGTACAATAGGAACAAAATGGGTGGCTAATACTTGAAATTATTCATCTTGAAGGAGTTCTGTGAGGGACACATGGCGGAACAACTTAGGTTAGAAGTGATAGATATGTTGTCTCGTTATAACCTCGGAGTGAACTAGGATCAGTATTCAAAGCTTCTCTTTCTTCAATGATCGAATTTCCTGAGTGGCTAGCGTTCGGACACCCGCCACTCATAAGAGCGATCGGTTTGATAACGCGGCGATAGCCGCGCCGATGGCCAATCGTAGATGACACTTGCGAAAGAGAATTTTGCGAAAGAGAATACGGCTCGGCTGCGATTGATGTCCCATGAATGTACTCTGCCCCTGTGAGATTCGAAGGTTTTCGCCATGTGTCGTTTGCGTTCGTTGACTCTGGATATACGGATGCATGTACCGCCTAGGTTAACACGACGTGACCAGACCATGCTGTACCGTCTGTGGCTAGGCGTTGCATTTACAAACTCATATGCTTTCCTTATTGAAATGGCCAACAGCCCCACGTGCGATACATGCAGCAGCGATGAGACGCTCGTACACATTATCTGTGTCAGTGCGCGATATAGTGCCCAAAGAGAAGTGATGTGCAGAGTGCTGGACCGATTGGACTATCGTCCACTATCAGAACTAAATGCTTTAGGGCAGTGCTCCCAAAGAACAGTCGCGCTGAAGGCCCTACTAATGTTCCCGCGGTCTGCAGGGCTTCACGGTAGGCTTTAGGAACGCCGCACCCTACCGCTCCATATTGTACGGGGTTTGTTGGTGCTCGTCTCTCTCTCTCTCTCTCTCTCTCTCTCTATATATATATATATATATATATATATATATATATATATTCTATCTATCTATCTTCCACTCTCTTTCTCTTTTTTTCCCCTAAACCCTTCCACCCGTGCAGGGTAGCCAACCGGAACTACCTCTGGTTAACCTCCCTGCATTTCTATGCATCGTTTCTCTCTCTCTCTCTCTCTCTCTCTCTCTCTCTCTCTCTCTCTCTCTCTCTCGTGAATGCCTGGCGTCACCATGCAGGTGGTCGTCCGATGCTCAGCGAAATCAACCAGGAAAGCTACAGCGCTGGCTACGGCAAACCCTTTTGAGAGTGCTGTTGTCGCGCGCGCAAAACACGGGGGGCCCGCCTTCGCGCTGTTTTCCGCGTTTTGCGCCTCAACTTTCAAACAAGGAAAGATGACTGGGGAAAACGTAGCGAGCTGGCAACTGTTGAGTACGGTGTTTTCGAATGCGATGCACCAGTTAGCATTGGAGCTTACGCAATTATGCAAGTAATTGCAAATTTAGCCACTTAATTTGGACTAATTAGATATAATCAATAATAGCATAAACATTCACCAGCGTGCGCGACGCGACTACTTAAAAAGCACCGCTGGTCGCATCGGGGTATCTCATACCTTTATTTATTTATTTTTTCCAACCTCTTGGTCCGCGTTACCTACAACACACGGTATAAGGATTTGCAGATACTGGTATATGTATATTACGGGCCCACTACAGCCGTACAGCCGTCCGCGCCTGTATATATGGGCAGCATCTAAACACTACACGTGATGTGCGATGGTGCGATGAGATGTGCGGCGTGAGCCAGTCGGTAGCCCTAGTGAATATCGTGCAGGCTGCGAGAACCGGAAGACTACTGCTCCTTGGAACGAAGTTTGCTGGTAACGGTAGGGATAGGGGGAAAATACAAAGGTGGTCGATTTCGTACTCAAGGTGAGCCACTATGGTCCGGCCGACGTGGTAAGCCAGTGATGTTTCGCTTGGTGACGCACATGGTTCTCTTCTTTGTGTGTGTGTGTGTGTTGGGGGGGGGGGAGGGCACGATCAAGTCAACTAAGAATTGGAAGTTGGAAGATGACAGGGTTCAGACTATAGGTAGAACGAAAGTGAATGGGATCTGCTTACGGTGGCATGTGCAACCTATTTGGGCGGGAGAACGAAAGACGGTCACAGCTCGGCTCTCGTTGTCGAAGGCTGCGGCTCGGTGCAACTACCGCCCCAGGCGTTGCAGCTCATCTTGTCCAGGGCCGTCTGCCTTTGCAGCGGCAATTCAAGTGCTAGTCAACTCCATCAGGCTAGATATGACCCGCGGGTATGTTGTGAGGAACCCTTACATCAAGGGCTGCGTTACGCGCAGCGTAGGAGTACTTATTATGGAAACCATGCTCCAAGGGAGAATCCCTGCAAGGGACACGGCGCAAAACAACGTACTGTTTAGGGCATGAGCTTTTAACAGTTCATTCCAGGATTCCAAAGTCATGTATGCTTGCGTCCGGCATATTCAAAGTCTCAGGCTGCGAGGTTAGGTTAGCAGTAAGGCTAGTTCAATGTACAAATGTAACAAAACAAGATAACGAGGCAAAAGCTGTGGGAGTCTGAAAAATCTACGTATAGAAAATCATGCGAGTCGTAAGAGTTCTCAGCATGATTAAATTCTAAATGTCGTCAAAACTTGTTCAAAGACAGTCAATGTCCTATGGAGCTTCTCGGAAAAGTGCAAATATTTTTAAAGGTTTGTTGTAGGAAAGCGGTAAGAACTACGAGCATAAAAGTTTCCAGAGTGATAGGGTATCTCTCTTTTTTTTATGATTGACATCATAAAACAATGTCGGCGCGCGAATAACGCGCTGGATACTCCTTATCTCAAGAACACGTAGTGTTGCGCACGTATCCATACCCTTAAGTGCTATAATGTACATAGTTCGTGTACAGAAATACGAGTTTGTAGCACCCAATGCACAGAATGGCATTTCAAGATAACAGTCAAGTAGGAGCGTGATGCATGGCATTACGTGCGTATACAAAGCAGCACGCAAACGGCCCTCTTCTTTAAGATTACAGCCAGATAAGACCGTCGCACCAGAAGGAATAACGAAAGGCCAAGAAATCCACCGCCGAGCGAGTTCGACGTCCTGCTGGCACGTTGGAGGAGCGCCAACCTCCAGCAAAGATCGAGATACCGCAACGAGCTTCGAGCACGGCCGAGTAGCGAGCTACAGACACAGCGAGGAAGAGCAAAGCACGTGAGACCGTCACTGCGAAGTATCCGGCTCTCAATTAACAGCTGAGGCGCTGTCCTTTGCTTTACGCTTACTAAAGGCTACACAATTTTGCCAGGGCGTTTCTTTCTTTTTTTCTGCACTACTGTCGCCCTTGATTCAAGAATTTCCCCTGTTACGATCCCCTGTTGTCACGATCCCCTGTTGGCTCATGCATCGCAGGTGCAGAAAGCAGCGTATGTATTGCTGCAATTTCTGAAATCAAGTGGCCTCGTTGAAGGTTTGTAAGCGAGACGAGCAGCCCTGCATGTACGCCCGGCTACACGCTCCTAGTATCGCCAGCTTCATGAAAAGGTGCACATTTGCAGATTTTTGTGCTATTCTAAAATAAGTGCAACATCGCCTCCTTTACCTATTTTTGCTTTATTTTACAACGTCACCTGCGCTCAGGCAAACGGTGAGCAAACAATGAACGAGTTTGTTTATCATAAATTTTACAAACTTTCAGGGTGGCGTCATCAAGCACGTGAGTCACCAAAGACAACATATATTGGTTTCATTACATAGTGTATGCGAACAACGGTTGAGCGCTGCAGTGATAAACAAAATGCATGGGATAAGTAGAACACGGATAGAGTATGTCTAAATATGATGTGTAAGCGAAATACAATCTTTTTAGTTTGACAACGTGAAAAAAGGAGAGATACTGGACATGCTAAAGTTTGTAAGCAATGTTAATGTTAATTACAGTTAATTACAGAAATGAATGTCAATAAGACAACTGGTGGTTTATTTCCCCTTGCGGACTGCTTAAATGCGATGCCTCTTGCACTGCCCCTATGAAGAAAGCATCGCAGTTTTCTGTCTAAGGCCGCGCCTGTTACTCTAGAGTTTGAGGTCCCTGTAATGGGGTATTTTACAGCTCATTACGTACACATGGAATACATTTATGAAAGCTAATGGTACAGCATACAAACTACAAGTACAACTAATCACATCTAGGTGTATATAATCAATTATAAATGTAAAATTGAATATTGCATTATTATACTAGTCTTCGAATTATATATTGAATGCATTTGATGACACAAAGTGCATCAGTATGTTTTGTGTATTTTCTTACCGTGGTATACGACACTATGCTCCTGCTTCCAATCTCATTTAACATGTCTGCACACACAAGACCTGAAGTCTGCATAAAACATAACATTTACGTCATAGTAGTAGAAATATCCGCTCGGCCACAGAGCATACAGGTGCGCTAAACTATCTGTCATGCGCTAGGAGTAAAGTTGATGCTGTGACCATTCAATAGTTAAATTATGTGCTCAGTCATTGCAAATATCATACTAGAGCACACTGAAAAGCCTGACTGCTAATCAGCACAGACAGGCGCTAGCTCCATTTGCTGCCGTATTACTTGGTTTTCGTTCGAAGTGATGAAACAGGGACAAATCTACATTATGACGCAAAATGTGCAACACGAAACAAAAACAAAAATGTGCTCATATGTACAACATGTTCATTACGCCACTTTTTGCCATTATAAGTAGTATAATCTCAGGGCTGTCCATTATCATTCTATTGAGCGCGAGGGCGTGGGAACCAATCCCGGCCCGGCGGTGGCGAAATTTCGATAGGGGTGTAATGCCAAAAACGCCCGTGTCTCGTGCATTGTGTGCACGGTAAAGAACCCCGGGTGGTCAAAATTAATCCGAAATCCCCCACTACGGCGTGCTTCATAATCGGATCGGGATTTTGGCACGTAAAAGCCCAGACCTTTTTTCCCATTATCATTCGTAGAGACTAATTTTGTGCAACACATACACTAGCGTTGTCAGTGACGCGCAAGTCAAGAACACCTTTAGGGCATGCTAAAAAGGCAGCAATAACAAGATACCGTACAAAGCTGAGTTCATGACTCCAGGTAAAGGGTCACTGCTATGTTTATTCAATATTCTTGGTGTGCTTCGACCAACGTTAGAATGTGAAAGCCTTCGCAAATATTCCTTTCATGCCTCGAAAGTGTCATTGCAGCTAGATTTTATCTAGTTATAAAAACAAACAAGCCGACGAACATACACCGTGCTCCAGGACCTCTGACAAGAACGTTCTCGCCCATACAGCCACCGTGCAGCTTGCTGCCATTGAAAAGAAAACGGTATTACGTTTAGATACGCTTGGCACTGTCGTCATTTATAAAATAAGCCCGTCGACTTCTTAGCGGTTATGAGGTACTCAACAATATGTTTGTGTTGGAGGTAACGTACGAAACAAGCCTTAATTGCCCGGTGCCCCCCGCCCCCCTTTCGGTTCACACGTGCAAGTGAGCACTCAAAAGAGAAGAAATCGCTGTCACTGGGGACTCGTGAGCGGCCGTCACGGCACGGGTTAAAACATCTTATAACATGAAAAGACTGTCCGTTTTAGAGAACATGTGATTGTAACTGTAGATGTAACCGATATTTCAGGGTTCTGACATTGGACAAGTGGGCTACTACGAAAGTTCACTAGCCGAGTTCAGAGATCCTGTCGTGGCTGCTGGGACAGTGGTCGCAGTAGTCGTCCATTATGTGTGCGCTATAGCGCTGCCTTCCGAATGAACGAATGGCACGTAAAACCTCAGACCTTTTTGCCATGGCTGCTAGTCGCAGCAGCCGCTCAGAATGTCCCAAACATATTTGTGTGTGTGTGACATGCATCATAACTTCTTCGGTGCAACTCGAACGCGACCTGCTCCAACTTGCGCAGCATAACGGCGAAATGAACCGCGGCACAAGTAGCGCGCTTACGTGCTCCCTGCATGTCCTCCTGCTGATCCTCGTCGCCGCATCCAGTTCCTTCTTGCCCTCTTTCGCGCTTATAGGATAAAATATAAAGGTTTCGACAATACAGAGGTATACCACGTCAGGGTTACATGGTGCGAAGCCTGTATATTCAGGCCATGAACTCTCTGCAGCACCTAGAAACATTTAAGCTCTCGAAAACAATTAAGACATCAAAACAACGACGTTTGTAACTTATAAAATATAATTTATGTGGCACTAAAGGTAGCAGTAGGGTTTATCAGATTAAGAGTATAGAAGTGTTACCGCTCTATCTTCATTTTTTTTTCTTTTATCTCATTTTACCCCTTTCCAAGTGCAAAGTAGCAAACCGAACACGCGCCGTGTAGACCTCCCTGTATTTCCTTCCACTCGCTCTCCACCACTGCTATATGCGTCTTTCTATTTCTGTCCTATTAAAGTTGGAAGCGTTCCCTGGTCGCCCGACGTGCAGCACTCATTTATCGTCTTACCAAAGAGTACACAAGGCTGTTGAGCCTGCGATGGGTCTTGCATACAGGGCAAGAACGTCATATTTGTGTCTCTGGTCACTCTTTGCAAACTTACCTTTTGAAACAACTATGTGAAGCTTTGCAGTTTCCATGTGCCAGATAACATCTCCATGATTTTCACATTCTTCGCTGCCATCGCCTCTGTAATTCAGTTCAACGTCCTTGTTTTTTTTTCAAAGTGAATACTGGAAAAGTGCAGTCCTCACACACCAGGATCACAATGTTGACACAGAAGAAAACATACTCCACGGTAAGCATGAAGCGTATAGTTGCTGACGGTCGTTGAGCGTACATTCCGTTGGCGGCAAATTGGCCTTTTGCATTCTATTGACACCCGCCGCGGTAGCTTAATGGCTGTGGCCTTGCGCTGTCGAGCTCGAGGTCATGGGTTCGATGTTTCAGTTCTTTAACTTTATTTAAACCGTGTGAAAGTGGCCCGAAAAGTGGAAGGGGACGTCGTATTTTCAGCTCCGCAAGAGCTGTTAAGCATACATAATCCGTTTATCCGATCCGGATATCAGCATCCGATCCGTTTAGGACTCGTCGAGGATGCGCGAAGAATCACCGACCGCCGTTTGTGCACTGTGCACAAGGTGTCGTATATCGCTTCCCTTTATCATGCTGCAAAGTGTACAAAGGGCAGACAGCTGATGCTTTAATGTTAAGTTAAGGGAACATAAGCAAAAACTGAACTGTTATCGGGAAGGGCATGTCTCCGTGCGCTGTGACGACTGCGGGCGTAAACCACTGTTTAAGGATTGTTCTGTCGTGTTTAAAAATACGGGTAAGGTTACGTGAGAGATTTATGAAGCAAGCTTGATTACAAAAGAAGGCGCTACGTGCCACAGCGCCCCGTCCATTACCCCGAGCAGAAAAGAAAGTGCATATCTGGAAAATGTTGGTATGCGCGTGCGATGATTCCTACTCGTTTTGTCTGTATAAGCACCATACTCTTCTGAAATAAAATCACGTGATAGTTAGTGCACGTCTTGTCGTTTTTTTTTTTTTATTGATATGATATAAGGAGATGTTGGCGCACAATTTAAGGCGCCGCCTACTCCTTATCTCTTGGGTGATTCCGTCATACATCATACAGGGTTCAAGATTGCATATCAAATAATCTTTTCACACAAGCACCAGGACTTATCACGCAACGTTTCCGCAGGAAGACTATGACGTAAGGAACACGTGGTACATACAATATACAAGGTAAATGTCTCCACACTTATGTAGATGAAAGCCTCAAAAGTACAAACGATACTGTCGCCTAATAATAATGTGTCTAGTCCGCGGGTGGTACATACATCGTGTAAATGCATTATCGCATACAGTCACAACAGAACAGTCAACATAATTCACAAACAGATGCATATATACAGTGACATTGAAATGAAGGGAACAATGAAAGCCCTAATAACGTCCAACAATGCCGCTGTCTTCAAGGAAAGTCTTTAGTGCTTTTAAAGCGCTCTCCTGCAAGGCCGTTGTTGGCCAAGGGCCCAAAAGTTTCCTTAAACTGAAAGGTCTGCGGTCTAATTTAATTAGCGCTGATTTAAGTCGGCATCTTGGTGTGTCGTGATGTGGTCAATCTAGAAGGAGGTGATATATATCTTCGTCTACAAATCCACAATCACATTCGGGGGTTTCCGCTCGGCCAATTCTTCGGCCGAGCGCCTTCGGCTTCGGCCAATTCGTAAGAAATGCTTTGTGTAGGCAGTGCCTAGTCTTAAACGATGAATAAGGGTTTCTATAGTTCTGTCTAATGATATTGAAAATTTGAATTCAATGAACGGATCAATATGGTTAAGTCCGTGCTCTTAGAATTCTGGTCAAGCTAAGTGTTTCTAGACATTTTGAAAGACGTTGTCTTTATGTTGCAGCGTAATTCATTCTTTGATATTGGGAGCCGAGTCGTATCATCTTTGAGGTGCGCTTGTCGTGCTGCTTCATCGGCTGCTGTGTTGCCAGGAATGTTGCAATGCCCTGGTATCCACTGGAATGATATTGCATGTTTCGCTTCGCTTGCCTTTGTGAGGTTTTTAAGTGTTTCATATATTATACTGTCACTGAATGTTTTCCCCTTTGTGCTGCAGATCTTTCTTGCTCCTGTGAATCCAGCGCTATGACCTGAATTATTCGTTTTATTATTATATCATGTAATGTTTTCCGTGGCATGCACGTGGGGTCAATGCAGTTGTCTGAGAATTTCTCTAATAAATGGGGAAGTGTGTAAGTCATCGATTGCAAGAAAACTGTTTAGACTTGTATGTAGAAACCATGTTTCTGAATATCGTGTATTGTAGATGTACTATACTTTTCTTTAAAAATGGCAGGTCGATATTAAATGAGTTATTGCCGGTGTTAGCTATGAAGTAAGATTACGTAAGGTGGTAGCTGTAGCGGTGATTGATTTTCATTATCAGATATCGATCAAAGATTTCTTGCGTATGCGAATAAAATGGAATGTTCCTCATTACCCGATTTGCTTTCTTTTGAAAAATTGATGAGCTGTCTTTTTTTTTTTTTTTTTTGTCGTCATTCCCGAAACCAAGAGGACATATTAAACTGGCCTAACATAAGGAATTCTAGATTTAAAGATTTATCCGTTCAGGTAAAAGGTCTTTATTTTTATTAATTGAACCAATAATTTTGCACGGATTTATGTGTGTTTCACCTATGTGTTCGTCCCAGCTGGGTACTGAAAATGGTCACACCCAATATCTTTGTGCAATCCACTATTTCATGTATCGGATCCGAGGTGGATATAAGGCAATGTGATAGTTTTGTTTTAGGTCGGAAGAGGACTGCTTTTGTCTTCGTTTGAGTTCATAGTTTAGAAATATCGTTTTTCCTAAGAAAAAAATTTAGGTAAAACACCTCGGCCTGAAATCCGCGATGTTGTGGCATCGGCGAAACAGTTGATGGAAATGCGAAGGCGTCCATAATTCATTGATGTAAACAAAAAAACAACAGCGGTCTCAATAGGCTTCTTTGAAGTACACTGCCTTTAATGCCTTGCAGTTCGCAAGTAAATGCACCTGAGGAAACATATTGTTTCCGGTATTCTAAATGATAAGCCATGCAAGATCATAGCAATTTCCAATGAGAGACCTTGAATATCATTCCAAACTTCGCGTGGAACCTCCCGATTTCGATTCAGGCTAACGAAGTTGCGCGAAATTCCGCCATCTGGAGATGAATTGTTATGTGGGAAAGCCGTTCCTCCTCTTGTTTGCGGAAGTCAGGATGAAGGCTCCCACAATAATTAATTACCACTTCTAATAAGACACATATAATGTTTATGAACTGCGCACATATACATCAATGCCCGAATACAGTGCCTCTGTATTTTACAGCGTAAGCTGTTATGTGCTCATTCCAACAGCCGTTTATGTGGCGATGGTGTCCGCCACCGCCGGTGTCCGTAGCAGCTATCGCCGCGATTGAGAGAAAAGAAAAAAAGACCCAGTTCCCAACGGGTTCGAACGCGGGCCCGCTTTGTGGGAGACAGCTACTGTAACACTTAGAGCCACGCCAGCTTTTTTTTTTCTTTATTTCCACCTTGGCTACAAGCCTCAAAAAAGTTTGTGATCATACAGCCCACTCGTTTTATATGGGTTAAAGTATCAAGCATTGACACTGCAGCTTCATCGCAGTCATTCGTCTTGTACACGTTACGCACCTTTACAACCGTTTCCACAAAATATTCATACACAGATCGGCCTTTAACACCACGATGTCTATATGCCAACAGACTACGCCAGACTGCGTGCAGCCCAAGTAAAAAGATAACATCCATCTGTTCAAAACCGCTTTCAGGTGGTAAAAAACGAATGCCATGTGGATTGAGGGGTAGGTCTATCTTTAATGTTCTCTGTCATATATCCAAGAAGAATATGGTATTACTACAATCAATGAAAACATGTTCGATCGTTTCCGCTTTGTTGCACAGAAAGCATCTGCTTCCCCGTGGCACATAAATCCCTCTTTCCTCTAACCACGTTTTAACAGGCAAGGTTCCCGTGTGAATCTTGAAGAAAAATATTTTAACGTTTACTGGTATTCACATATTTTGAACCCTTTTAAGTACGTCTTGCCCAGGCCTTTCTTGAAACATTAACCGATACAATGGAACAGGGAACACACTCACAATGAGATCCTTCATTAGACGCTTTCTTTTTATATTGGAGAGGTACTCAAGGGAAAATCTTGTCCTAAGAAAACAATAGGACGTTACAACTTCACGCAAGAACCTTGAATTTGTGTAATGAGGGCCAATGGTTGAAGAAACAAAAAAATCAGGGATTGAAACTGTTAGCACGGTTTGAAAAAAAAAACACAGAAACGGGTCTCTTACGTCCCTTATCCATATGAAACGTTATACAACTTGCTGAAGGAACAAGTGGCACACCGACAGACCACCTTTCTTTACTCGACGGAACAAATTTGTCCTTGATGTTCGCTCCCACGTAGAACACCAGATAAACGTGGCAAAGATTCGGTGAAATTTTTGAATGTGCTTACGTGCTTGCTAGCACGCGGCGGAAAAATGCCATATAAACGTGTCCTAGCGCGTGAGAAGACACGGGATTTGACAGGCGCGCTGCGTAGCGTCGATACGTGTTCGTTTTGCATTACACTTGCATATTATTACACCAGGCAGAACGCCATGTAGCGATACAAGGCAGTTAAAGAATATTTGAGGAAGAAAAATAAGTTTAAGGAGATGTATACAAGAATGGTAGAAAAAATATACATTATGTACCTGATTAAATCAAGCTGGCTAGGTCACTACCGCGTTTCGAAGGGGATGCGTATAAATGATCATCATCGTCAGCATCGTATCATGGCATTTGGCTTGCGATGTGAGATTCGCGCCGCGTAGCGTCTATACGTGCTCCCTTTGCATTGCAGTTGCATATTATTACACCAAGTGGCACGCCATGTAGCAGCTGCATAGGCAGCGGTGCAAGGTAGATAGACAAGTCTTGAGGAAGGAATAGATGATTATCCAGATGTATAAATGTTGATGTAATGGAAAGCATGTACGACATACCTAATTAATTCAAGCAGCCTAGGTGACTGTTTTTCACCGCCCCGTTTCTAAGGGGAATGCCGTTAAATCAGCATCGTCATCATTACCATCGCCTTGTGCCATTTGACATGCGCGTCGCGTAGCGTCGATACGTACAAACTTTGCATTGCAGATACGTTATATTCCACAAGGTGTCCCGACATGTAGCAGTTGCATATAGCAGTTGCATGCTGTATGTAGCTGACCCTATATGTAGCAGGCTAGGCGACTATTTGTCGCCATCCCGTTTCGAAGGGGATGCCATCACTCTCATCCCCATCACCAACAGCAACGCACAGTGCCACGGGTCAAGGGATGTGACATGTGCGACACGTAGTCCGGATACCTGTGTTCGCTCTTCCGTACATGTTATGGCGTCTCCTCGTAAGGCACGAACTTGAAGAAGTGATTCGTAAAGCTACGCACGCGGATGCAACCAGCCATCATCCGGCTCAGCAGACCGCTTTGCAGAGAGCAGGGCCAGGCGCAGCTCGCCGTCGACGCTGGGCGGACAGTTCAGATCGCACTCGTGAAAACGACGCGAAGATGTTTCGCCGCGAAGCCTGTCGTGATGTAGGCGCTCCTCCAGCTTACGCTGTGACTGTGCTGCGTGTGCCGCGCAGGCCTGTGACTTTTTTTAAGACTATGAAATACACAAAACATCTACGTAGTATATGTCATCATCATCACCATCATCATCCTATTTTATGTCCACTGCAGACCGAAGGCCTCTCCCTGCGATCTCCAATTACCCCTGCCCTGCGCCAACCGATTCCAACTAGCTTCCGGGAATTTCCTAATGTCATCGCCCTACCTAGTCTTCTGTCGTCCTCGACTGCGCTTCCCTTCTCTTGCATGGTACCCATTTTGTAACCCTAATGGTCCAACGGTTATCTAACATGCGTATTACATGACCTGCCCAGCTCAATTTTTTTTCTCTCAATGTCAATTAAGATATCGGCTATACCCGTTCGCTCTCTGATCCAAACCGCTTTCTTTCTGTCCCTTAACATTATGCCTAGCAATCTTTGTGCAATCACTCTTTGCGCGGTCCTTAACTTGTTCTCAAGCTTCCTTGTCAGTCTCCAAGTCTCTGCACCATATGTGAGCACCGTTAAAATGCACTGATTGTACACCTTCCTTTTCAATGGTAATGGTAAGCTTCCAGTCGGGAGCTGACAATGTCTGCCGTATGCGATACAACCCATTTTTATTCTTCTTTGAATTTCCCTCTCATGATCAGGGTTGCCTGTGATTAATTGACCTAGGTAAACGTACTCCTTCACTGACTCTAGAGGCTGACTGGTGATCCTGAACTCTTGTTCCCTTGCCCGGCTATTCATCATTATTTTTGTCTTCTGCATATTCATCTTCAACCCCGCCCTTGCACCCTCTCTGTTAAGGTCCTCAATCATTTGTTGTAACTCGTCTGCAGTATTGCTAAATAGAACACTGTCATCGGCAAACCGAAGGTTGCTGAGATATTCACCGTCTATCCTTACTGCTAAGCCTTCCCAGTTTAATAGCTTGAGTACTACTTCCAAGCACGCAGTGAATAGCATTGAAGAGATTGTGTCTCCTTGTCTGACCCCTTTCTTTATAGGTGTATTCCTACTTTTCTTGTGGAGATTAAGGTAGCTGTGACATCTCTGTAGATACTTTCTAATATATTTACGCAAGCGTCCTGTACTCCTTGATTACATAATGCCTCTATGATTGCTGGTATCTCTGCTGAATCAAATGCCTTTTCGTAATCTATGAAAGCCTACAGAGAGGCTGATTGCACTCTGCGCATTTCTCGATAACTTGAATAATGACATGTATGTCATCCATTGCAGAGTATCCCTTCCTGAAACCAGCCTGTTCCCTTGTATGGCTGAAGTGCAGTGTTGCCCGTAGTCTATTGGAGATTATATTGGTGAATATTTTATATAATACTGGAAGTAAGCTAATGGGCCCATAATTTTTCAATTCTTTAACGTCTCCCTTCTTGTGGATTAGTATAATGTTGGCATCCTTCACGTTCTCTGGGACTCTTGAAGTCGGTAGTCGGTTCGTATAAAAAGCCGCCAGTTTTTCAAGCATTATGTCTCCTCCATCTGTGATTAAATTGACTGGTATCCCATTTTCTCCTGCCGCTTTTCTCCGTTTCATCTCTTTCAAGGCCCTTCTAACTTCATCGCTAGTTATAGAAGGACTCTGTGTAACCTGTTCATTATTACTTCGAATGGAGGTATCGTGGCTGCTTTGGGTACTGTACAGGTCAGTTCAGAATTCTTCCACTGCTTTTACTATATCTTTGAGATTGCTGATGATATTGCCCTGCTTATCTGTCAGTGCATACATATTGGTTTGTCCGATGCCAAGTTTCCTTCTCACTGATTTCATGCTGTGTCCATTTTTTACTGCTTCCTCAGTCTTTCCCACGTTATAATTTCGAATATCCCCTATTTTCTCCTTGTTGATGAATTTCTACAGTTCCGCGAATTCTATCTGACCTCTTGAGTTGGACACTTTCATTCTTTGTCGTTTCTTTATTAGGTCCTTTGTTACTTGGGAGAGCTTGCCTATTGGTTACTTTGGTGCCTTGCCTTTGAAGCCAGCCTAGTTACGGTGTCATTCATTACCTCTATGTCATCTTCATCTCGCTGATCTAAGCTGCATATATCTTTGCAAGTACCAACCTGAATTCGTCTGCTTTTACCCTTACTGCCTCTAGGTTGACCTGTTTCTTCTTGACCAATTTGACTCTTTCTCTCTTCAAATTGAGGTGAATCCTAGCCCTCAATAACCTATGATCAATGCACTTTACCTTACCTATCCCGTCTACATCCTGCACTATGCTGGGATCGGCAGAAAGTATGAAATCAATTTCATTTCTTGTTTCACCATTAGGTCTTTCATATATATTAAGCCAGACACTAGGAGGGGGCTATGGCAGGACACTTGCGTGCCACTGATATATCCTGCCATTGTAACAGCAGGGTAAATCATTTCACCAATACAACGACTCGGCAGCATCCCCTCCTGCATGCGTATGTCCTTCTGTCGTATGCGCCCCGCGGACATTGACCTTAATTTGTCGGCATGCGCCTTCATTCCTACGATCTAACGGTCACAGTCCTGTCCTTCCGGCTACGCCATTCTTCTATGCCTCTTCCCCTCGCCACCTCTCCCTCTGATGTAGTTCTTCCAGGTCTCGGGCAATCATTTAAAACGACAAACTTCTTCAAACGTTCTGGAGACATTGCGCCAATGACAGGAATAGCCACTGTGACTGATCATAAAGCTTCTAATACATTTCTGGCACTCCGAACACCTAGAGAGCGATGACGTCTGCTGCCCTGAATATTTTGAACCTTGGAGTAGTGAGTTTTACAGGGCGCCCAGAATGCCTCCTGGCAATGTCAACAACTGCACGTAGTGTGGCTTCTAAACTCTTCGCGAACGCCGTGCTACAGAACCTATTTTTTCGCAGTATATAGAGACACACAGGGTTGCTGCTCTAATTAAAAAAGACCATTTAGGGCAATCGTCACATGACTGTCGACATGTAACTCCTTTCGCCCGGTTCACCTCGCACTGTTTTCTTCTATCACACGCACAGACGCAGAGCAAAGAATCCGCGAACCGTGCGTCTCGAATGGCCATTCGCACGTGCCGTTGCTTTCCCGCTGGCTTGCATCACGCAGAGTGCAGGCCAACGAGGGCAATCGGCTTACAGTTTGCGGTGACACCGCGCCTGTTGGCGACAGGGCACGAATGGCGTTTCCTTGGCAGATAGATCAGGACAAATTAACCAGGGACGAAAGAAAAGCACACTTGTTTACAGTCCGATCCATCCCTGCCGGAGTAGCTTCCAGGAGCAGGTTTATGGGGCAAATGAGCACACAGAAATTGCCCAGCAGCAGCTCTTTCAGCTGTGTAATTTATTGGATCTCGTAATGAATGAACGCGGGATGTTTTTCACTCTTCAACTTCACTCACTCAGACATAAAGAAATCATCTGGACTGGACGGTATTGTAAATGCTTTCTACGTTGGATTGGCTGAACAGTGATGCAAATATCTGTGTATCGTATTTACAGCTAGCGCTGATAAAATGCAGATTCCTAACAACTGGAAATTGGCATAATGTAGTCAGGAGACTGGTACTGAATTTTGTGTCATGCACTACAAGCCAGCTTTCTCGTTATGCGCGTGTAGAAGGCGTCTGGATAATTTTGTTTCCGAGCATTTAAGCTCTTTCACAGAATCGAGCAACTTCTTTTATTGTTTACAATCCCGTTTCGGTAGATGAACGTCGAAAAATCGTTATCGTCATCCTATTGAATGAAAAAAGCGTTGGATCGAATATCACATAGCACGTACATGGTAAAACTCCGACTACTCCTAAAGTATGCTCACGTCCCACAGTGGATTGATTTTTACCTTTCAGAAAGACTCCAATATGTCCGGATGGCAACATTTAAACCACTTTTTGACCTGTTTTCCACGGCGTCTTGCAAAGATTAGTCCTGGGGCCCCTTCTTTTCTACATTTACTTAATATACCTATCGTTCGACTCACGTGCACTTTTTCTTCTTTTTTTTGCAGACGACTGCATTGTAGGCTAAAATCCATAATCAATACGCCATATTAATCGATTATTTGATGGCATTTAGCCTCCGCGATGGATCGGGCACTGGCTATCGCATTGCGTTGCTGAACACGAGGTCCCCAGTTTGATTACCGGCTGGAGTGGCCGCATTCCTATGCAGATTCGGGGCGTTACATATCTTTTGATGTTGAACGTAAGTGACCAGATCGATGAGATTATCAACGGAGCAGTGGAGACGTCGAAAACGGGCCATAACGTTTGGATAAACTTTGTAGTGTTCCAGGTACCACTCCAATCCGGCAAGGATGACGCGTTCCGTCACCTTCCCTACGCAACTATAGCCAGCGCAATTGGGCGGCGCCATACTTAATGCTATTGAATCGGTTGGCCTTGGTGGCCGAGTGTATGTGTGCACCCGCAACTACTTACACATGAGGTTATTTTTTGCGCAAACCAATAACGGTTCGACCTCTCAACACTACACACACTGTAGTGCTCCACAGGGTGGCGTCTTGAGCCCCATACTTTTCAATCTTAATCTTATCGGTCTCGTGGAACGAACACCAAGGGCTGTCCAGATGTCATTGTACGCCGACGACATCTGCGTGTAGACGTCAGGTTTAACACCTCCTCAGGTGCGCGCGAGGCTTCAAAAAGTCGCGACTTCAATATCTGCGTATCTTAGCGAATAAGGCCTCCGGATTTCACCAGAGAAATGTGCGCTGGTCGCGCCTACGTGGAAGCCAATGACGTCCTACGCCATTTTATCGATTTTCAAAACCTCTGTTACGCCAGTACGCACAGTTTCTTAGTGGCAATCATTGATCGAGACATCAGCTGACGTCCCCATGTTGCCTACCCGAAGAAACGTTTAACGGTCATTTCACACCTTTTCAATTTTCTTGGAGGGAAAACATGGGGTATATGTCAGTGCACGCCATTTTGCAACTCTACAGGGCGTTGCTTCTTGGGTATCTGAGGTACAGCTTACCTGTACTGAGTAATACCCGCAGTAGTAACATCCGCACAATCGAGAGTGGTCGGACGCAGGCACTCGGAGTTTTTATTGTATTGCCGCGCTGCACATCGACAGTGGAAAGAACTGTGATAGCTCAAGATTAACCAGTCGCAACTCATATGACATTGGAAGTTCTCAGAGCACACATCAAGCACATTCCCCGCGCCCCTTTCGACAACCTCGCCTCACTGCCGAAAAACCAGCCCAGTGCCTGCTTTTGCCAGGAAATATCGGCGTACCGTTACTGCTTCCCTAGAGATTATACGCCTGCGAGAGGCTGCTATCAGTTCCTTGGTGTTTGGCTCACCGACGACTTCGACTCTCGGTATCAGGAATTCGAACGAAAGCAGTATTCAAGCCGCCAACTTTCGAGCAGCTGCCTCTACTCATGCTGGACGAGCCATGCAAGGACCATCTTCAGACTTACACTGATGGCTTGACAACTGTTCACGGATTGGCAAGATCGAGCTGTAATCTTCCCCGAAAAAGCCGTGACCATTGAGTTTAAAACCTCTCACCGAATAACGTCGACTGCTGCGGCCACGAAGGTGACAGATCTTCATTCGAAGGCAGCCCTGCATTGTCTGCTATCCGGTCTACGTCGTGTGGCACAAGACCAACTTGCGCTGGAAATAAGGCAGTTATATCAGCAACTAGCAGAAAAAGGACATGACATCACTTTTCAGTGCCTCCCAGGCCACTGTAGCATCATGGGAAACGAATATACCGATTAAGCTGCGATGAAGGTGTGCGTGCGTGTGTGTGCGTGGAGAAAGAGACACTCAACCCCACAGCCTAACTTATAACAAACACATAAGCGCGGTGTAGCACACAACGACTCTCTAAGTCCGAATGTCCTGAAAAAGCGCAACAACGCATTGAAGGCCTTCTGTGCTGAGGACGGTCTGGACGAGTGTCCGAGGATTCTTTCTTCCGACAAGAGACGATTGTCCAGCCTTTCTAGTGTGGTAGAGAGTTCTCGTCTTGGCGCACTGTAACGAGGCCATTCATAAATAGGATGCTTATTCGTCTCCTCGCAGCCAAAGTTGTCTCGTGTAGGGGTGCCAGCCATTCCTTTGCGGAATG
This sequence comes from Dermacentor variabilis, assembly GCF_050947875.1. Classification (NCBI taxonomy): domain Eukaryota; kingdom Metazoa; phylum Arthropoda; class Arachnida; order Ixodida; family Ixodidae; genus Dermacentor; species Dermacentor variabilis. The sequence goes on from NC_134568.1 coordinate 287,681,091, forward strand.
AGGAGGCGTTTAAGAAGGTCAAGCCGAGGCGCGGGCGCCACAGAAGCTTTTCTTCAGCACGCAATATTCTCGTAGGAAGACGGAGCTGTAGACTCGGATCCAAGCTGCGGAGGCAAATGTTTGTATAGAGAGCAGGGTTGCGCAACTCGAAATTAGCGAGAGCCTAAGTCAACTTCTTTGTGACCCACACGAGCCGCATTTAGTAAGATTTAGGCGTTGCATCTCTTGCTTGCGAAAAAGCGGTCTGTTTGATGGCATTCGTTGAATCCTCAGTACGTCTTATAATAGATGTCACCCCGGTCTTTTAAGACCGAAGGCGGCTCATGTTCAGAGACATCAAAGAAAACGTTTACTCTCATACGTGGGCGCTTCCGATGAGAGACGCAAATTTCAAAGTATTCGTATATCTCTGTTTCCGCCTCTGCTTTCTCTCAAGCTTCTTGTAAAATCGGAGGGGCTGCAAGCCTTCTAGCTCTGGTGAACACTGTGGGTCGATGAAGCTGTACACCTGCTTGACGATACCGACAAAAGGTCGCGAAGCAAGTGGTCGCTCTGCATACTTCATCTTCGAATGACATGAAGCGCTGTTAAGATTCTGCTGAAAGGTTCTTGCCATGTTATGAATATTTCTCCACGCGCATAAAGGCCTATTGAAAATAAACAAAACGTGTGATGCTAGAAATTATTGAAAAAAAAGTCCATTCACTCTTCAGTTTTCAGGCATGATACTGCCGGAGTAAAAACGTTGCGACTTTCACCGTTAGAATGGATGAAAGTAGCTGCGTCTGCAATGTGTCAAGACATCGGCCCGCCAAACCTTCGTCACATCGTTACTCCAAACCTCACTCTCCGCACTGTTAGCAAATATTTGTCAAAGTTTTGAAGTAGGCCGAACACATAAAACAAAAGCATATGTTCGCAGGCGCTATGCCGTCCGCGATCATTCACTCGAAACATACTATAGGAAACCGCCTGTCCGGTTCAATTTTATAGATACCGCACCATTTGGTCTTGGCGTTGGCAACTAGAATAATAGGTTCAATGATCGTGCTCCTTTCTGAGGGCTCCCAACAAGAAATCCTACGCTTTAACACCCTTTTTTTTTTAGATGTTTAGACTCGGTTAAATTGTTTTTGCTAACTAATGACTTGAGCTCATGTTAAATATACCCTCAGTTGCTCAATAGGACAGTGAATAATACTGAGCTGGTTGTATTCTCGTAGCGCATACCTGGATTTTGTCAGGCTTGGCACAAGTTAGCTAAAAACACTCGCTATGTTTAGCAGATCTTTATTATATATTGAGCGCTGTTTTAACGAAACATTTGTAGAGGGGGTTGAGAAATAGTACATTATTTAGTATATTTATTTAGGTTCCTTTTAAGGTTGCTTTGAGATGTCAGTCCTTTGCACACATCAAGACAGGGAATTCCCTCTCTGAATCAATCCTGTTATGTGTTGATTCACATAGTACTGTGCCCTGAAGAAGTTAAATTAATGTGTATTGTTAAGAATACCATGGTGGGCGTTACGTATAACAAGAGAACGCAACTGAAGCAGCTTTCTCTCCTGGATGCATTGCATTCAAAAATAAATTTTGTTTAAAGGTTCATTGCATGCAAAGACAAAAAAATTTATACCCAGGCAGTATCGGAAGCGGAACCATTCTATACACAGGTGCAGGACGGAGTCTACATTAGCGCCGCGTGGCCTCGCCTATGGTAAGAAGGATCGCATATCTGATACCTATATCGTTGTTGCAATAGAAACGTGCTCTCTTGTCCAAAAGAAAGATAGAGTAAGGAAATCAATAGCCCTTATGTGCGCTTAAAAAAAGAGCTGATCGTAGTCCTTGCAAAGAACTACGGCAGCTGTTCGTCAGATACCTTGTGTGGTTATATAACCCACATAAACACTGATGTTTCTGCCCTCTAATTACATAAAAGAACTTGAAAGGTTTCCAGCGCGCGCTTGCATGCAAAGTGGTGTCAGTTTATTTGAATGCACCGTGCTCTCATCGCGCTGCATGCGCTACCAGAACCGTCCATGACTGCATTTATTTCAGGTGCGCATTGTCCTTCTCAACGTCACAAGAAAGCCGAACAAAACATGAGTAAAATGTCGTTGACGCAGCTCTGAAGCAGTCCACATCATCATCGTCAACTTATACGAAAATCAGAGCAGCTGCCTGCACATTTACACCAATCGATCGATTGCTTTCTTGTGCCTCATAATCAGAAAGTGGTTTTGGCACGTAGAACCCCAAATATTATTATTATTTCTTTAGTTCAATTAAAGCAGTGGTCATGCGAAATATGTCTGACCAAGTGTAATTTTCCGTATACCCCATTTGACGTCTACTACAACTCCACAACACGAAAACGTCAGCACCGCTGTCAAGTCACGGAGAAGCTAACTTATGGTTCCTCTTGCATTCGAAGTGTTTGTTCTTCTCTCTCTCTCTCTCTTTCTCTCTCTCTCTCTCTCTCTCTCTCTCTCTCTATATATATATATATATATATATATATATATATATATATATATATATATATATATATATATATATATATATATATATAATAAAGGCGGAGCTTTCATTGCCTCATTCCCTTGACTTGCGGTTTGTGTGTATGCGTAGCAGCTGTGTATGAGCCGCTTCCCGCCACGCTAGCGTGCGTGCTCTCCGAAATGTAGCAGGAATACCTATACACTTTCTTGTCGACGACGAGTGGCTTGGATGAACTTCCTTTTCGTGCTTTGTTACGATTGTGTCAACATCAATAATCACGAGCACTTGAAACTGCCCCATTGCCATTCCGCTAGGCACCGCTATGATAAGCACCTCAGGCTGCATGTCACATGCAGCGACACATTCAAATTCCTTTTTTTTTTCTTTTTTACAGCGAGGCTGTCTGTCGCTAGGATCTGGAAAAAAATGTGTCCGAGATGTTGACAAAAAAATGATCATATGCGCCTGTCCTGGTGATAGTGCAGAAAGGGTCCAAGTCCAATTGCACATACTCCTGTGGGCTCGGGGACCTCTAACGCGCCCTTGAATTACCCTTGTCACACGTGGAACCAAAAGAGGTCCCAGGCACAAGGGTAAGAACAGATGTTTTCGAAAAAAATGTTTTCTACAACTTTTTTTCAAAAACGGCTGTTAAAAATTATCGGCGCCAACCGCGCAAACGCGCTAGTGCCACTGTTCGCGCGTTCGTCGTCGCCTTCTTTTTCCGCAGCTGGTTCCGTAGTGCAAAAAGCTATCATCATCAATGGCTCGAGCGTCGTCTTCTTTCACAGCTGACTCCGTTGGCGCTGATCATTCCAGCGTACAATTTCGCTTCTCTTTTGTCGCCGTAATGGGGAGGCCGCGTTTACGGGGGTATGAGCAATTCATTGTATTGCGTGACGGACGCATTTAATAACAGAGGTGATACGCGAATGTGTGTGCGTAGCTATATCGCCACGATGACCACAGATTAGAACAATAAAGATGTTCGTACCTTTGTTCGATATTCTGGGTCACCTCTGTGTCGGGCGCTTAATAGGTTCGCTGGGCATCCACCTTCAAAGAGTGGAATGGCTCATGATTTTTTTGTCGAGGTCTCTAGAGTTATAAAACGCCTTTTCTCGAGAAGTTGTCGAAATGGACTGTGTAGACAATTTTGTGGCGAAAGTGGACTCGCACTTCCTCACATAGAAAAAAAGTTGGTATGTACTCTTTCACTTGTATGTTTCATAAAGCGTGATAGTGACCGCCTGTATTCTGTCGCCATTTGACGAGTATTTTTCTGCTCACGAGGATTGATTATTTGCATCATGTACCTTTTGTTGTATTCTGCAAGTAACTGTGATATCTGTACGTTTTTGTGCACTTTGAAACCCACACCCTTAAGTAGCCTGCGCGAGGGTGATAGTATTTGTCAAATAAGAAATAAATAATCTGCAACTGAGCGGGTTTCACTGGGTATTTGCCCATTCTTCACCGATACTCCAGGACGGGTATGTGCCACTGTGACGTAAGAGGTATAGAATCTAAGTAAATGTTTCATATACCACAAATCCGGCAGCAGCTTTTCCCTGACTAAGAAAAATTCACCCCCCTATATTCTGTGAAGCGAAGGACATCGTATTTCAGTGGCTATGACCACGTTACCGCGTCGCCGATGGGTATGATCGAGAGCACTTACCCGATCAGCATTCATAAAATTGATTTTTATTACCGAGATCAAAATCAGTCGATGTCCTTCGTGCGGGTGCCCGTGAGCTAACCCTGGCGTTGAAATGCCGTCGACTTCACAAACCAGTGTCTTAACTCCTTGGATGCCCATGTGCAGTTTTGTCTCCCGCTCGCCTTGGCGCCATGACTAACCACTTTCGTGACGGCTCTGGCCCGGTGTTTAATAATGCGCTCATTTGTGGAATAACTTATAGCCTCAATGTAAGGTCTATGGGTGTAGCAAGAAGTTGGCGCACCTTTTTTCAAACTGCCCTCGCTATGTTGTGCAAAGAACAACGCTCTCTAACGGGCTAGACACGTTGCACGACTGTTAGCTATCGCAAGAGAAACATTATCAGCAGACGTGGGCAAAGTCGGTTTTGAATGGCATCAGAATTCTACAACGATTAGTCAGCGTTGTCATACACACCTTCACGTGTGTGTGCGGACGGTGCTCCTTCTTTCACCATCTCCTTTTCCCCGTCTACCGTCACTTTGTACACTGCCACACAGTATAGAGAGCACAACCAGAAACCTGCTGTGTTTCACTTCCCTGCCTTGATTTCTCTTCCTCCCTCTCTCTCTTTTGCTCTCTGTGGTCACCTTTCTCCTAGTAGCTCGCACTGACTCATGAGAGTGACGAGCATAGTATGGCAGACCATCTGCCACACTTAGAAGCAGCTTTAAAGCGCACACTACGAGAGACCTGGTCGGAAGCAGAAGAAAGAGAGAAGACAGTGAATATCACACCATAGGGCAGCCGAACACGACTTCGCGAATGCGAGTTGAAAGAACGGGCAACGGCGTGGAACCGGAGACGCTACTGGCTCGCATGACTTCACGCTGGCATTTGACACCGGCGGGAAACAAAGGACATAGCGGGACCTTAGACGAACACCTGCGACAAACCTTGCAGTGGTCTTCGACCGCGGAAAAAAAGGGGAGTACTGGCAATGGAGGCGCCATCAGACATGCGATAAAACGCAGGAAAATACATGAAGAAAATAGAGATAAGTTCAGTGCGACGCCACGGAGCCAATCTCACAAAACGCTGACGCATGGCACCAACAGACAATGAACTTTGAGAAGAAGTCATCTGGCTTAACAGAAAAGTGGAAAAAAGGATAAGTAAATCGGCGGATTCCACACACATGTGTGAATCTGTACTAGGCGATCGCTTTCTTTGATGTTTACTGAAAGGTAATCAAGTTTTCTGTCCTTTTAACTTTTATGTACACTGTAACAAATATTTCCTTAAACAAATTTCTGGCAGCTGCCTTGCCAGAAAATTTCTGTAAAGCTCTGTTTTCTATTTTTCATTTTTCTGTTATTTAACAAGCTTTTATTTTCAGTTTTTCCATAACAGAAATATTGCGTGACAGTTATCTGTTTTGTATTAGAGAAAAAGTTCTGTTTTCTGTTTACATGTTTCTGCCACATGACGTTCTTTTCTGTTCCACTGCACAGAAATTTGATGTGTAAAGACAATTTTTTTTATCGTGGTGAGTAGTGGGCGAGCCAGGAATGTCGCTGAAGCCAACGCTTTGAAAGGGCATTTCTCTTCGTGAGGGCAGGTGCTGCCTTCACGAAGAGAATTTTCTTTGTCGAAACGTTGACTGCAGTCGATATTCCTTGTTCGACAACTGTTTATCACTTCTAGCATCCATTTCCCTCTGAACTTCTCTCCTGTTTGAGTTTTCTATCATGCCTCACAGAATCTTTATAAATAACAAATATATAAATACGCAGCTGGTCTCAAAACAAAAATTTGGCTGTGTGGTAACAGCTGAAAATATTTAACTGTAGCGCGAAAAGGCAAAGGTCATACGTAGTGCTCGTGCGTGTCTTTTTTTTTTTCGCTGCTGTTAAATATGGCAAGCGCTTTTTCTCTCAGTCGCTGTAAGAAAGAATTTGTAATTTAAGACATTGCAGAAGAAAACTCATTTTTGTTTCATTTTACATCAAACGATCCCTTGACAGATGAATGTGAATATTAATAGAAATGCTTATGCGCACTAGGTTCAGGAAACAAGCAACATCGGTTTTCCTCCAGGTGTTATAACAGCTTAAAAGTGAATTTCCCAGGCTATAGATAAGCTTCCGCTTGCCATGGATCGCACGCGTACGTAAAGAAGGAAGAACAGAAAAAAATAAATAGATACGCACGTGCTTGTGTATAATAGGCACTGATAGCCAGTTTACTGAACTCCCCCGACCCTGTCAATAAATATTTTTTAATTGGTCACCGCATGTATTCATGCACAAATTTGCGACACTCAATAGCATCAAGCTCTAGGTGTGAAGTGTGTATGAGGCATCATGGTAGTGCGCATTCTGTCACAGTGTCTAGGTATTGTGAAGTGTACATTAAAGAGATGTGCGTATTTTCAAAATGCAGGTACGAGCGAATGCCTTTTTGATTTGAAAAGGAACTTTTGTGAAAAGCCAGACATTGGTTCAAGTGTCGTCGCTGACTGGCAAAATAGCAACTGTTCTCACCTGAAAATCGTTTAACCTAATTTCATTTTAGCGCTTGTTTATTTCCCTATAAACCAAGGAACAAGATATTTCATGGAGCCATGCGTGACAAAGAGCAGGTGGCAGAGCTAACACAGGTAAATGATGCTACGAAGAGCCAGTCTACAGTTTGTTTCGTACAAAAATAGAAAAGTATGTTATTTTAAAGCAAGAAATACTGATGGCTAAATAAGCCACATGAAAACAAAAGAGAAACAGCGAACTCCTTACTACAGTGCAAAAGGACCAGCTTACATATGAAACCATAATGGTGTTGAAAAAAAAAAACTCGACGTGACCTCCGCATTATGTTGTTGAAAACGTTTGGTTTAAAACTTCAATCGTGAAGACATCTCTTTATGGAGACAACTTTTGGTGCAAGGCCGTGCTGCGTGCTTGGGCTCTGGACCTTGGATCCACTTTCAACGCGTGATGCTGTGACTGACCTGAAAAACAACACTGGATGTATAGTATGCATCTACCAGCAGCATGATTGTACAGAGCTCAGTGAAGCACTTTCGCATAAGACTATTTTAGTGAACAGTGGTCAACAAACCCTTGCAGTGTCTACGTATCTGAGTACCGTGTGTGACGTCACTCACTCATCCTCGCTCATCCTGTGTCGCGCTGTTTCTATTTCTTATTCCAAATAATGTTTATACAAGTCACACGACTATTTTTTTTCAGGTAACTGCAGAATATTAGTACGTGACCAGTCAGTGGCACCGTACACACTTTGAAACGAGCAGCGCCCAGCATAGGACAAAATGTACGCGCACCCCCTCCCCTCCACAAACACATACAACACGTTCTCAACACACATGCACAAAACACACACACACACACACACACACACACACACACACACATATATATATATATATATATATATATATATATATATATATATATATATATATATATATATATATATATATATATATATACACACAAGAAACACATACGCAAAACACAGATAACTTTACGTTGGTGGTCGCTGTTTGTTTCAAAAATGTAAAAGCCTAACAGAACATTGCATTGACAAGCTTCATTTTATTGTTGTCAGTATGCACGAAGCTAGAGTATGTGTGACCCTCATGTTAATTTAGGCGTCAGTGATTTTATTTTTTAAACACAGTTAAGCATACAAAAAGAGACACACTCGAAATGACGATTGCTTCATTTTAAAGGAACAACAGTCAATGAAGACAAACAAAGAAAAAGCTCCCAGGTTGGGCTCCACCGATTCAGTTGCAAGTGTAATTACCCCCCTCCCACTATCATGGTTGTTTTGTTGGTTTTGTTTGTATGCATGGCACCTATTCATGACAATATTAACAAACCGTCTGTGCGACTATCGTTGAAACATTTTTTAAAACCATGAAGCCAGTTAGTGTGATATTAAAAACGAATATCCACATTCTCTCATGACTTCGTTTTTGATGATTCTTCGAAACTAATCTTACTATTCACTTTAGGGCACATGTTGAAATTGTGAAATTGAAGCCGATCAGTGGCGAAGTGATGCTTGTTTAGCAGAAATCGTAAATCTAGCAACACTTTGGAGAGGATGATGATCATCGATGATTAGTAGCATCGTCATTAGCAACCTAGTTGTGTCTACAGCAGGACGAAGGTCCCTCCCGGCGATATCATTATCCCTAACTTGCGCCAGGTGACCCCATCTTATGCCTCACGAGAGTTTTGAGATATCCGGCCTTCAAGTCTGCAGTGAAATTCATGGACGTTCCAGCTTATAGCTTTTCTAATGCATGATTGAAATGGTTCAGAGTGAGTTTAACTGTAACGCCAATGCTTTTTTAGCAGATTTTGGAAACGGATGTCTTGAAAGTGGCACTAGTGTTCGAATTTCTGCTATAGTGCAGTAACTTGATCGCTTCATGGCCTCAATTTCTGAATTCGTACATATGCCCCAAAGAGAATAATTATGAAGTTATACAGTGAATCGTTTTAATCAGCTACCTGGCGATTGCCATTCTGTCGCTGAAATAAAGTCCACTTCTTCAGATAATCCACGTCAATCGGCCGAACTGTGCTATGTGCTCCGCGCGCGTTTTTTTATTTTTTCGAACTAAAGAACAAGAGAAGACACGGAAAATGAAAATTTGCTTCAGTACCAGATATTTACAGCATTTTATATATAAACACATATACGACCCTTCGAGTGCACCGTACGTACAGCCGGCGACAAAGTATTGCGGGCCACGAGATCTGAGAAAAAGCTGAATATCTCCGCAACCTCATAATGCAGTCTGGTATTTGCATTTCGGGCCTCGACTAGAATATGCTAACATTATCGCGTACAGTTTCACTGGCTACTGCTCCAGGCTGCTCGGGAATTGAATGTTTTCGCAGATCCCGTGGTCCGTAAACTTTTGTCGCCGGGTGTACTTTGCAAACAAATCGCACGTCAGCTATTTTTTGTAACAATATCAAGCAAAATGACAGAAGGCAGAAAATAGTCCCGATAATGTAAAGCAGTTGACACATCACGTTAACTGTATCGTATTAGTTACGCGAAACAATGACGAAATGTTGCATTTTCTTACTTTCTTTTACTAAATATTTTGCCGCAGTCCAACTTATGCAAATTTTGACCATTTGTTTCTTATTTGTGTAGTTCATAATTAGTACACTTAGTTGTTCTTTGTCAGAGTTAGGAAGTGAGGCTAGCGGACGACATGCGAGCAATTCTTTGTGACCACGAGCGTGACGACCGCATATCTTCGTGGCTCAGGTGCTGGCACCTTCTGCGCTGTGCGTTTAAAATGCGCAGTTAGGGCACAAAGCCACGCGGTCCAGTGTTCCCGCTAACTATTTTCAAAATGAAACGACGTAGTCAGTGGCCAGGCAGAATCATTTCCCGACGTTAACGCACTAAAACACTCCAACCGCAGCTAATGAAGCAACAAAACCATTACTGGATGCCTTGTGCCTTCATACCCGCCGGGTTCATGTGCCAGCATCCAAATAAATAAAATAAAATATTACACAAGAAAAAAAACGTCGCACTTTCCGGTCACTTCAAGAAACTCAACACTTGATCGTAGCTAAGAGCTAACGTCGCTGGATGAACTTTGTTCAGAACTCACCCACGTTTTGTTTTTCTTGCTAGCAGCCACAGCAAAAACTACATTCCGAAAAGGCAAGAATAGACCATAATACCTTTGTCAAGCCCACTGGCTAGTCCTTACGTGTGCTATAACAAAAAAACTAAAGCTAAATTTAAGACCCAAACCCCGCGTTGTCTTACAAAGCGCAACGTACGCTGAAATGTCGGAACACGCAGTCGCTAAATTTTGTCACTGTCCGCCTGAATTTTCCTTGAGCGCATTGTACTCCTGTTCTATGTCATGAACACGCAGAACGTATCGTGTAAAAGAATACGTCGTGCACTCTTTGTAATATACTTAAAAGGAAAAAACACTCACCTATTAAGATTGGCGAAAGGAGAAACGTAGCAATGCAGACATGCTTTGACTCGAAGAGCAGCCATCTTGATTATGGCACGGAGTATCAAACCAGTACCGCAAACAGCGCGCCGTGCATGGTATATGCAAAAAGAACTGCCTGTACGAAAAGAAAAAAAATTGAAATTTTATTTTATAGTTTCTGATGCAGTTGCAATAATTTAGAACAGTTATATTTCAGTTTTGACTCGATTTATGGGCTGCATGGACATCAAAAAGAACAGATTTCTTTTTTTTTTTCTTTTAACAGGCTTCTGTCATAGAGCATTGAAAGAAAATTTTCTTTGCGTTACAGAAAGTTTCGGTAATTTTTCTTCAAATTGACAGCTTTTTTTTTCTTTTTACAGTGTAACTCAACGCTCCTCGCTCAATGCACGCTTTGGTCTCATTTTGTTTTCTTCACTTCTTTCTTCACATTCAGCTGCTTCTGTTGACTTCTTCACTCTTCTGTAGCCGACTTTTTCACATTTCCGTCTCCGACTTCACTTCTCGCCTTCTGCTCTGCTTCTATATTCGGGCACCTTACCTAGTGATACATGCCCATTCTGGAGGGGTGGTCGAGAATGTTCGCGTACCCCCAAGCGGCAGGTGCCCAGTTTCACATACCTAGTGTCCAAACTTATCTAGAGTCCGAAGTTGCCTATTTGGGTACATATCCAGCGGCCCACTTTTACAGCGCAGCTGTTAAGGGCTAGTTTTCCCAGGATCGTGTCCGTGTGTCGACACAAAACTCAAGCCTTCTCCTCCGGCGTCCGCGTCAGACGCCACCTGCGGTCGTACGCGCCGTGGTTGACGCGGCCCAAGTAGAATGAGACATCATTGTATCCCCAACCAATCGTGTATGTTGTGCGTTCCCCGACGTCGAGATTGCGCCAGAGCTTTTATCAGTTGCCCTTTGGACTCACGATGGCTCGGCCGCGTGCAGTTCGTTCTCAGGAAGAAAAGCGGGAACGCAAGGAGCGGCGACTTGCCAAGAAGCTCGAATGGGTGCTGTTTGAATCCCACCGATGGCAACGGTTGTTGTGGTCGCACCACTGGTACGACCTGTTGGGAACTCGGCGCTGACGCCCGTGGTTGTACCTGGGTCGCAAGCCCCAAGGGTAGCGTTGGCCTGGCGGCCTGGGGTACAACTGGAAGCATCCGAAGGTCCCGGCAAAGCATGAGTCGACTGGTAACAACAAAACAACTTGTTTATTTTAACATCGCAAAGAGTTGGCGGTCAGGTTGACCGAAGTAGAGAGACGGGAGAGCACTTTACTCAACAGAAGAAATCGGAGCCCTCCTTTTTGGCGTCCGGGGGCAGCTGTTTTTATACTCTCGCAGTTGAGGGCAAGAAGGAACCCCTCAATAGACGAGCACGTGATTATGGGATAAGGTGACGCATACTGTCGTAGCGCCGCCGGTCGGGCACAAAGACTGGGAGGAGAAGGTAACTCCTACTGTCGTATCGCCTCCGGTCGGGCACAATGGCTGGGAGGAGAAGGTAACTCCTACTGTCGTAGCGCCTCCGGTCGGGCACAATGGCTGGGAGGAGAAGGTGACTTCTACTGTCGTATCGCCTCCGGTCGGGCACAATGGCTGGGAGGAGAAGGTGACTTCTACTGTCGTATCGCCTCCGGTCGGGCACAATGGCTGGGAGGAGAAGGTGACTTCTACTGTCGTATCGCCTCCGGTCGGGCACAATGGCACATACACTCACACACGCACATGAAGACACGTGGCATCGGAACATGCCTGGACGCGCTTGGCGGGGAGCGTAGCGGCGACGCCGAACGGGCCAAAATGTCTGCCGCTTTGTTGCAGTCGCGCCGGCTAAACCGCGCGTCGTAGGCGAAACGTAACAGTGCGCAAACGTCGCGAAAGAGCGACATTTGCGCGCTCGTTCGCGCAACCGACCCGTGGCGGAGGTGAAGCAGGCGTTGTAAGCACTCCCCATACGTCGGCCGATCCCGAAGATAGTGCGACACCGGGGCGACCCGCGGCGGAGGTGCAGTTCGCCATTAAGGGGCCCACATGCTCAGCTTCGCTGGTCATCCTTCTTCACGGAGTGACAGAGCACTAAGTTTTATTATCTGTTCGGGCATATAGCGCCACATTTCCAGTGGCACACACCCAGTGACCCAAGTTGTGTACTCGGCAAGAAAGCAGCCAGCAGACACCACCCACAAAGTGGGGACAAGGTGCAGGAAAAAAAGGTCCGTTTCTTCGCTTAATTACATACCATGATATATTCAGTATACCATTCTAAAAGAAACAGTTCGTTTAATTTAAGCAGTTTCGTTTCACATCAGTGCTTGCGTAGAAAACATCCGGTCACATTAACTGTGAGAACAAGTAGTGCCATTCTGCTGATAGTACGCGGGCTGAGGTTGAGGAGTAGTACCTGAGATTTCCTAGTTTCAATTTCGTCATTACCAAGAAGCCCACACGTTCTCAAAATCAGAGGCCGATGGATTCTGTCGCATACCCAGGGCAAGTTCCTGCGTTCGGTTGCCCACGGAGTCAGATCACGACTTCACGGCTGCTTCCGCGTGATCAGATACAGTATTCAACAGGCTTCGACCGAACGCTATTATTGAACGCCGCTCAATCTGCTATATATTCGCACCTTCGAAAGTTTGCAAGGCCAGGCTCTACGGAAATGTCTTAGACTACCACTATGCGCTTCCACTCATGCAACAATCACGATTGCTACAGACTACTTGATGCCAACGTACATCACAGCTGACAACCTCAGTGCACACATTCCATATCTCTGTCGCGTCCCCAATCACTATATTGCTGCTTCGCCGGCGCAAGGACCTGAAGCCACATTTTCAAAACTTGTTGCGGCAGAACAAGGCTACCTTCCGTCCCGCTTTACACTAGTAGCATGACCACTGTTGCCCTGTGGTGCTCTAAGACAGCCACACGTATACCTCTAAATTACAAAGAAGATCGTCAATCCACAGTGGCTCTACGACAATTGACAGTGGTATTACTCAACGAGGCGCATGAACAAATGACGCACATTTACACCAATGGGTCTGTCTCTGTTGTGATCCCGCCTTTGCAAGTCACAATCAGGTTCAATGTGTCCCACAAAACGACATCTACCGCAACAGAACTTACCGCCCTACGTGCTGCTATCAATTACATCGCACACGCAAAACCTCGAAAGTGAGTCGGTTTTTGTGACTCCAAGGCAGTTCTTCAGACTCTGCAGCCAGCCTTACGACGCCAGACCCATGAACAACTGGTGTTTGAGACTAGAGAATATCTCCATCAAATCGTCACAAACCGACATGACATCATCTTCCTATTGCTTCCGGGACACTGTGGGATCGTCGTTAATGATCTTGCTGATGGCGCTGCCCGGTCAGTCCACAAGGAAACCCTGACAATTCCCACACCCTTGTCAATGAGAGACGCTGGGAGAGATGTTCGTTTCGTTGCTCAAACCAAGACTCAAGCTTCGTGTAACACTCCCATTGCCTCGAACTGTAGTCTCCACAGGCTTCATACTAAATTGAAGCTGCAGATTCCATCGCGCTCCTCCCGCTATGATGCAACTTTGCTGTTACGCCTCTGTTTAGGGGTGGATTTTACGAAAGCCTACGCATTGCTTATTGGAATGTTCGACACGCCCATTTGTGACTCGTGCAACTGTGAAGAGATGACCGAAAACGTGTTTTGTTTTTGTAATCTTTACGACATCGAACGCGACTTTTTTGGAGTGTGTTAAACCGATTAGAGAGCAGGTCATTTTCAAAGGCAAAAATTCGTCGACCATGGCCCCACGCGTCGCAGGCTTACAAAGCGACGCGGGCATTGCTACGGTTCATGAAATCTACTGGCCTCAGTGACCGATTGTAGGCGTGAAATGGTGGACAAACGCACGTGTCTGCAGTAATTATACCTTCTCCCTCCCTCTATTTATTTTCATCCATTAAACCCCTTCCCTACGTGCATAGGGTAGCATACCGAACTTGCGTCTGGTTGATTTCCCTACCTTTCTTTCCTTTCTCTTCCTCCTCTTACTACACAGGAAGACGCTGCGGATGCCAAAAGTAATTTACGCAACTTTAAAAGTGTCATCCTTTCTTAAGGTCTCCAATGGCAAAAAGTCACCTTTCCCGCTTCCATTCAAAAATAGTGCGCAGCACTACCCACGTGATGCTTGCCATCTCGTTTAGTTTCTTTGCGTAAACGGCTTCAGCGCCTCTGCGCGCCTCTTACATCTCGCGAAGATCATCTTTCACCGAGCGACCGTCGCTTTCGTTACCAGCGCGCGACGACATATTGGATGCCCCGACAAGCCATCCGAGTGATCCGTCTGGCATCACGACAGTGTCGAGAACAACGTGGGCAGCGCTTCCGTCGCTGCATGAGCGCCCTGTTGCAGAATCGGAGCTAAAGAAAATTCAACTTTTCGTCGTTGAAGACCTCAGCAATGCATGATGCTTTTCAAACTGCGCGAATTCTTCAAACCAAATTATGTCCTTGCTACATGGCCCTTAAGATCAATTAAAATGTTAATAAACAATTTGAGTGAGTGACGGAACATGTTATGGTTGACGAGGCTTAATCTACTTTAGATAACATGCACGGCCGTGAAGTGCCTTTACACACGCACTCGCGGCCATAGAGTCCCACGTATTCAATATTTCTGTTGGGCCTCTTACCTGCAGTCAAGCAATGACTCGTCGCTTCGGTGCACGTGTTCTAAAATGGTGAAAGCGGGAATGGCGGCCAATTTCCTGGATTCTGTGCTCTGAAAAGTGTGCCCACATCATGTATCATTCATGTATGATTCAGTTAAAGTGAGATGCGCTGGATAATATCGTCGAGCTTCCCTATTGCATTGGTGGCACTGGAACCTATAGGGGATAAGCGAAATACTGGAAGTGCGAGGGCTTACGACACCACCCGTACAGCGGTCTCCATTCAAGGCTCTGGCCCTCTTCCAACAGCGACGAGATATTGATATCGCAGAAAGCTTCTGTGCCAGATTATCCGGACAACTCACAGCTTGCAACAACTTATTATAATCCATCATCTACCCGCCACCACGTGACCCCCGCTTGGATCTACCATTTCCATCCATGAAATCAAGGCGGCACTAGCTTTGTGCAGCCAGCCGCGTACGTCTTCCCTAGGACATGACGGAGTTCCTTGCAGAGCTCTGTGACATTTGGGTGAGCGGACGAGGAGTGCTCTGCTTGCAATGTATAAGGAATCCTGGCTGACTGACACACTTCCCCCAAATTGGAAGACTAGTCGCGTAGTTCCGCTACTGAAGCCTGGCAAGTCTCCGTTGGAGCTTTCATCGTATCGCCCGATTGCATTGGCGAGCTGTGTGGCCAAAGTCATGGAGAGTATGCTCCTCGGACGCCTAGAGTGGTACTTGGAATACCACAACGTCTACCCAGATGCCATGGCAGGCTTCCGACGTGGCCACTCATTGATTGATAATGTCGCCGCCCTAGTTACCTACGTTCTGCAGCAAAAAGGATGTAAACGTCTCTGCGCTTCTTCTTTCTTCAACGTCAAAGAGACGTACGACAACCTTACACATGAAGGCACCCTCACCGCTCTCGAAGAGGCAGGCCTCGGTGGTCGGATGTTTAGATGAATACATAGCTATCTCTCTTCGCGATATTTCTTTGCGAGCACCGAGGACGGCCACACCCTTGTAGATTACACCTACTGTGGCGTCCCCTATGGCGGCATACTGAGCCCTACTTTGTTCAATCTCACGCTGATTGGTCTCCTTGACCACCTTCCAAACACAGTTGAATTACCAATGTACGCAGACGACATATGTGTTTGGGCGTCCGGAGTGACGCGCTTATAGCTGTGCGCAAGGCTCCTAAAGGCTGCCACTCAGACTACACTCTACCTCCGCAATCAAGACCTGGAGATTTTATCGGATAATTGTGCACTTGTGGTATTTACGCGTAAGCCCATGACGCACTGCAGTGCATTAATAAATGGGCAGATGATACAATTTGTACGGTCTTACAAATTCTTGGGTGTCATAATTGACAGAGATATCTCATGGAGCCTCCATGTTTTGTACATGAAGAAGCAGTTGACAGGCATCTGTCACCTTCTCAAGTTCTTCACTGGAAAGACCTCGGCAATGTCCACAAGCGCTGTGCTGCAACTATATAGAGTATCTTTTCTCGGCTTCTTGCGGTACAGTTTGCCAGTATTGACTAATGCATGTAAAACAAGCATACGTACTAATCAAAGTGTTCAGGCTGAGGCGCTCAGTATTTGTCTAGGTCTTTCTCGAAGTGCGTCAACGGGGGCAACTATTGCAATCACCTCATCAAGACCCACGTCACAATTGAAGCACGAACAGTGCACGTAAGGCACCTTGCCCGCACTCCTTGCCACCATCTAGCTTCTCTACCTGCGGAGAGACCACGTGCCTAGTTCTGCCGAACGGTATCCGCACATCGTGAAGCTATACCATCTTGCTTCACACCTGCCGCGAGACCTTCGACTCCCCCTTGCTGCCTCATTCAACCAAAGATCAACCTGACAATACCTGGCGGCCGGAAAAAAGCAGATATGGCATCACCGGCTCTTAAACAGCTTACCTTACTCATATGAAATGACGAGTACCAGCATTACACCCACATATACACTGACTATCAATTTCAATACATATCACTTGACAACGCCGACGGCAGCAGAACTCGCAGCGCTTCGAGTCACACTACACTTCATTAATGACGAACCAACACACAAATGGTCGATTTTCTGCGACTCGAAGACGGCACTACAGTGTTTGTCAGTCTTACGGCGTGGTCCGCATGAACAGTTGGTATTTGAAATCACAGAAGCCATACACCACCTGACTGAGAAAGAACATTAAATAATTTTTCAGCGGCTACCTTGGGATTGGTGCTATTTTAAGCGTGCTGCGGTACTCGTCGGGGATAGCTTCGGCCCTCGAGATTTCCCGTATCTGCTCAACGTAGCCGAGTCTCTGGAGGAGAGCTCGGTCTCCAAGGTCGCAGGGAGGCAAAGGCCGAATACCTCCAGAAAACTTACGCTCCCAAAAGACAACGGTGTATGTCGACGCAGCCATATATACCAGACAAAACGGAAGCAAGAATGCAGTAGCAACGATGGTCGACTCGGCGCTATGAGAGAAAACCATAGGTTTCGCTACAAGACTGCCCGGTTGTCGAGCCTACAGTGGCCTTTGCTCTAGCGGCAGCGGAGGGCTATCGGATCGGACAGTCTCTAACAATACTCTCGGACTCGCAAACATCCTGCCGCAACTACTTGCATGGCAGAATCAGTCGCCGAGCACTCCGCATACCCTGCTCAGTAGACTGTGAAACACAACAAGCAGGCACAGAACCACATGAAGCAATCACACACAAGATCGTATGATTACCGGGACACAGGGTGGTGGCAGGGAACCAAGAGGCGGACAGGATATCTCGAGGGTACACAAATTCCCGAGCGTCCAACGTCGACAGCCTCGAGGAACCCACGCCTGTACCCCGAGAGTACTCGGCCATTTTAGACAATTACAGAGCCAGCAGGAAGCGGTACCCCCACCGCGCAAGTCCCTTAGCAGGATGGTGCAATGAGAAACCCACATTATACCACGTAACACGGGCATGTCAACAAACTGGCGCAGTCCCAATCATATGCGACTGTCATGCATATTGTCCCACTCATACAATACTCCCATGTAAAGGAGCCTGTGAGCTATTTGAATGAATGAATATCACACCCAAGTGCGGAGCAATGTGAAGAACTGCCGTCCAACGACCGCTGCGAAGACCAGCTATGTCTAGTGCGGCGTGCACGACGGACAGCAGAGGCCAGCGGAGCCCTGGACTGAGCGTGGCCGACCATTACGATAGAGGACGGACGAAGCAGCGGGTGAAGACCTCCGGGGAGACACAAGGAGGAAGACTCCCCTGAAGAAACCGCCCCAGCCGCAGAAAAACACAATTACTAGAACTCAATAAAGTTTTCACTCACTCACTCACTCACTCACTCACTCACTCACTCACTCACTCACTCACTCACTCACTCACTCACTCACTCACTCACTCAGTTACCAAGTCACTGTGGTGTATGATCGCCAATGAACGCGCCGATCAAGCAGCTCGTTTAGCTTATGCAGAAGACAACCGCCTATCGATCCCGCTGTCTAGGACAGATGCTGCAAGGATGCTCCGCTTACTTGCACGCCAATGCACTACATCAGAGTAGAATTAACCTTAAGCCTCCGAATTCCACCAAGACTTCCCCGAAGAGACACGACCCTCTTGTGTAGGATATGGTTGGGTGCGGCATTCTTCCACTGCCTACGCGTTCCGCATAGGAATGGCCGACACCGCAGCATGCATGTGGCGATTGCGGCGACGCGGAAACGATTCGTCGTGTTTTTTGCCAGTGCCGGCAGCGAAGTGTGCAGAGACAATCGCTTTCCGTAGTGCTGAACCAGTTGGACGACCAGCCTCTGTCGGAAGAAAGAATTCAGAAACATCGACGCGAATTAACATCGAATCAGAAGGCCGTGCAAGCGCTACTGCGCTTCTTGAAATCGATCGGCCTGTGTGAACGCCTGTGACTGGCACGCCTTTTCTGCTACCTGTTTCCTTTTTCTCTTTCTTCTTTTTTTCTTGTTCCTTTTTTTTCTCCTCTCGCTCTTTGTCGTCTTCACAACCACTACATCCCCCACGCCAGTGCAGGGTAGCAAACCGGAAACTCGCTTCTGGTTAACTTCCGTGCCTTTCCTCTCCCTCTCTCTCTCCTCCCCCTCTCTCGCTCTGGAAGTAGGCTTTTCCACACTATCAGGTTGAGCTACGCAAGGAGACCGACTCACGGCAGCGTTGAGCCGAAGGTAGGCATGCAAAGAGCGAGGCTGTGGTACGGAACAGGTGATGATGGCAAGTATAGCGGCAAAATTAAGAACTACGGTGTTCCACTATCGGCCGGGTATACAAAATAATGCAAAGGATTTAGGGCTTTTGGGTACGCTAAGCCGCTTGGGGAATGCCATTTCTAAAACTCCGTATAACAATGGGTGTGATTGGGGAGATTAAACTCAAGAGAAACCCTCGAAGCGTTTTGCATTAAGTGTAGTAATAACTGTCTTCACTGACACGTAACTATCCTTGCATTCTGCTGAATTTCGTCCTTGGGGTCATATCACTAAGCGTCCCTGCGCCTCCTATATCTAAGATGCCCCTGCTTTCCAACCCGCTGCATAAAGTGCTTGCTCAAAATAAACTTGGGGCGTTTATTCTCGTTTATGTGTCCTGTGCCCGCGTGCATAGTTTCGCGCCACATCTACCGTGGCATCATAGTTGCCTTTACATTACTCGGATATCGTCGAGAACAGAGCGTGACACAAGGCCATTCAAACTTCCGGCCGGCGGCATCTCCGTACGAGTAAATATATACGTCGCGACGGCTCCGTGGGAATTGCGTTAGCTGACTAGACGCCGGGAGCCAGCCGTTTTCTACGCAATGTCGAAGCCAATGGCAAGCTGGCGGGCAGCTTCCACCTGGCGTGGTGGCATGGTGGCCAATTTCTGGCGCTGGCGTTCGTGGGAACACCACGAATGCCGGCCGACAGTCGACATCGAACGCATAGAGTACTTGCAAGCAGACTTCCTTGACCCCGCGGCTTTGATCACGGACGCAAGATGTTGCTTTCTCGTTTCATTTCGTCTTCGTTATTGGTGCCCGGGCACGAGTGAGGGAACAAACAGCGATAAGAGCAGAGAAAGATTGCTCTGCGAACTGGTGAGCCCCGTCTCCGACGGTTCGCAATCGTTTCGAGTTGCACACCGGCGTCAAGGCAGCATGCAATCTTCGTGTAATCTTAATGCGCGAAGTGCACCTGCATCGGGAGATAAAATTTTCTTGACGTTGCGCTGCGGGAAATTGACAACCGAACACGCATGTTGCCTGTAAAAAAAAACAAAGAAAGAAAAGGAAAGAAAGGAAAAGAAAGGAGGAAAGAAAGAAGGCAAAGAGAAACAAGCCGTGTGAGCGAAGTGAAGGACGATGCACGTGTGAGGACATGAATGGGGTATCTCTGCCGAGTGTGGGAAATGTAGAGTAGTCTGAGCCTTGGGAAGGGTCTTACGGTTGGGTATGACACCCTTTATGACGAGTATTATGTTGGAATATCCCTCAATAAAATATGTTATGACCATTTTACCGCACGCTGCCACTAGAATACACACCCGATCCCATTGGCCTACAGCCGTAGAACGCATTGTTGGATTGCACAAACGAATTGACAGACCGATGAAGACTATCTTTGTCAAACTAGGCGTGATATTCTTCGAGCGTTCAACTTCTGGGATTCACAAGACGGCGTTACCTTTCAAAACAGAAGACTATCTTTGTCAAACTAGGCGTTATTTTCTTCGAGCGTTCAACTTCTCGGATTCACAAGATGGCGTTACCTTTCAAAACACGTGCCAAATTTATGTCAGCTGCTGTGTGCGACCGTGGATCACACGCAGCGCCTGAGTTTGCAGCGGTCTGCAATTTGAAGTGCGCGTGTGACGGTGAGTGCGGGGTAGGGCGACGGGGACGTGCATGGCATTAACACGAACCGTGAAAGCAAAGCAGGAAAAGGCAAAACTGCAATGCCACCTGCAGCGGGTGAACGGCTGCTCTCGAAGATAACTTATAAAGCTGGGTAATATATTTATGGGGTTTTACGTTCCTAAGCAACAGCTTTCCTATGAGGCATGCGTATAGTGGAAAGCCGTGCATTGATTTTGGGCACTTTAACGTGGCACCGAAATACTGGCGCGCCGTGCGCATGCATTTCTCCATTTCGCCCTGTCGGAACGCGGTCGCGGCGGCACTGAATCTAATCTGCATTCTCGTGGCCAGCAGGAGATAAAGCGCCATAATGGCTGAGCCACCGCGGCGCGGGTACAAAGCGAAGAAGCGCAAAGAAAGTTAAACAGAAACGTAACGAGAGAGAACATGAAGAAAACGATACGGTAGGGAGGTTTATTTATTTATTTATTTATTTATTTATTTATTTCATCCAGTTGGCTGGCCCACGCAAGGGAAGGAGGAATTGGCGTTTGCCTTGCCGGGCGCATGTGTTCAGGAAACTGTCTCTCGATAATGGAAGGAAAGCCTATGCTGCTAGATAAGAGCGCGTAGATGCAGAAATGGGCCCCCTCAACGTTGCACGTCCGAGTTCCCGCAATGGGTATACATGAAGTAAGTCTCAGTATGAATACGTAATGTACTTCGTATAACGCGAAGTACGTTACGATTTAACGAAAACTTCATTACAGACAAATACAAAAGCGGCTGCGAATGGTTCAATGTGGCCTCAATCACGGCCTATTTATTGCGTAGGCGAAACTATTTACACAGACATGAGACTACGAGTCAAAGGTTACAGTCACCTTACAATTTTGGTCTTCTTTCTCTTAACCTAATCTCCACCGAATCCCCTTCCAATGGCCCTGCACGCACCTAAAAGCATCCCCAACATCCCCCTCGCCCCATCGTTCGTCCAATCACACTGCGGTGCGCGCAGTGTGCACGAAACGGGGCTCCAAGGTGACACTAGCCGGAGTTCTAATACGTCAAGGCCGTTGCCACAAATCATTTGCAGTGCAACGAGTCTCTTGTCTCACAAACAAGCAAGGCACACTCCCCCGCAGAAAACACTTCCACGCCCCGTTAGGGCATCTGGTCCGTTTGCGGAATGTCTCGGCATGGTGCGGTTCAGCGGCGAGGGGTCGCCTTCAAAGCCACGGCACTGCTTCTGCGAAGCGACCGGCGGAAGCCCCGACTCAGTCTACTCGCTTACGCGCTCTTCGTAAACCACGGCTCCCCCACCTTCGATGGCTATAACTCTCAGCAGCCGTCTTGGTGTCGAACCACGCGTCTCTTCTGGCCACTCCGCGTGACCCTTACGTGCAGCCGCCCGCACAAACAACGCTGAACTCCACTCCTCCCCACCAAGAATGTTACGGGGATACTTGTCAGCGTGACATTTCACACACACCACCCGCAAACACCACACAACACACCACGAAGTACCTTTATAATTCATGAAGGAAGGGCACAAATCTGCTCTCAGCTCCACCATGCATCTGTGGTAAAAACGACAAAATAGCTTCGCTGTCCGCCTTGAGGCTTGTCGACCGCAGCACCCGCGAACACTGGAAATGGGCACGTGCGTACTAACCTGCACGCGCACATACACAGGCCTATACACGCAAGATCTTAGCAAAGCCACATTGGCTGCGCATTTCCCGTATCAGGCTTTTACTCACCCTAACCTTTATCAAATTTGCAAGTTTGTAGCGCATATGACCAGCGCAGCAACCTCGCGTTGGTGGATCTAGAGCCCGCCTGAAATGCCTGCTGATTATGGTCCGTGGCCACCTTTATTCTCGCTCCAAGTAGTGCGAAGCCTCCCTAGCATCTCCACGGCCACAAACACCTTTCTCTCTATGATTAACCACTTTGCCTGTGCTACCGCCAACCTTTTATTAATGAATGCGACCGGTGTTCGTAGCTGCGGTAGGCAGGTCCCTACCGGTGTCTCGGAAACATCGATTGTCAACATAAAATCGCGACCATGACCAGAGGCCACCACCTGCGGCAGTGATACTAACGAATTATTTACTGCACAAAATGCGTTTCCTGCCTACTCATTCTGTGGGGAGCACCTTGGGTATCCCACAGTCGGGCAACTCAGAGAGAGGGCACGCACCTTTATAATATTCAGGAGCATGATCGCGGTAATACGTTACAAAGCCGAGCCCAGTTCTCAGATCCTTCTTTGTTTCCAGGGCTTGAAACTCCTAATCATTTGCTTCGTTTCTTCCTCAGACAAGGATTCCCCACTCGGTCTGTCGTGCGCGAGTTCTAAATCTTCTGTCCTTTTGGATTCGGGCAAGACCCATTTCTTCTGAATTTGGCCATTATTTTCTTTTCATGAAAAGGTAATCTATCCTGCACATTCCTTCCGTGCGCACATTCAACTGCTTCCATACAAACTTCATGCAGCGAATCGTCCTCTTTCTGTTCTGCCCTGAAGCTAGCCATCGGCGTTACATCATCTGAACCCACAGCTTCACTTCCAGCTAGGCCCACTGACACCACGATCATAATCTCCTCCGTCTCATCATCGAGCTCTGGACCCCCTGCCGGCCAGTATGCGACCGCACTATCTTTGATGATAAACACTTGCTCGATAGTGGCTATATCCTGCGCTTCTACATCCAGCTCCCTTTTCACGCGTTTAAGAAGTTCATGTGCCTATGGCATTAACAATGCGCTATCCCTTGTGACAACACCTAGGTGTCTGCACACAGAGTCAGCACGTGTTGGTGGCTGCGTCCATCCTTTCCGCCTAGAGACAGTGGTACATAAAGCAACTCAGCGTCAACAACCTGACCAAATGTGCCTTTTAACTTAATTTTACCTGAACTCTTGCCCTTACAAACCTCGGGCACCATCTCTGTCATTAACACAGGTACCTCTGCACCTTAATCGAGACAATCCCTGACGGAATTTTCCCCAACTTTCAAATCTACCCCCTTTAACACTTGCGACGCCGCTTGCTGGTGCCCCTTATCAGCCTGCTCCACCTGCGGCCGAAAACTGTCCGATACAATTATCTCCGCCCTTGCTACGAATTCGCTGCTCTCTTTCTGGGGCTTCAACTCATGAAACCCCTGCCGCAGGTCTGGACAATTGTTGGCATAGTGTCCAAACTTCTTGCATTCGAAGTTTGGAATAGCTCTCGCTTGAGTTTTCTTGACTGCTGTTGCGTTTCGCCTGCGACACGCGGTTTTGCCGGCGCGACTGCGGCGGGGCGGCAGACATTTTGGCCCGTTCGTCGTCGCCGCAACGCTCCCCGCCAGGTGTTTCCAGGCGTTTCCAGGCATGTTCCGATGCCACGTGTCTTCATGTGCGTGTGTGAGTGTATGTGCCATTGTGCCCAAACCAGGCGATGCGAAAGCAGGGATCACCCTCTCATTCCAGTCATTGTGCCTGAACCAGGCGATGCGAAAGCAGGGATCACCCTCTCATTCCAGTCATTGTGCCCGACCGGCAGCGCTACGACAGTGTGCGTCACCATTAGCCCATTGTACATTCACGTGCTCGTCTATTGAGGGGTTCCTTCTTGCCCTCAACTGCGAGAGTATAAAAACAGCTGCCCCCGGACGCCAAAAGGAGGGCTCCGATTTCTTCTGTTGAGTAAAGTGCTCTCCCGTCTCTCTACTTCGGTCAACCTGACCGCCAACTCTTTGCGATGTTAAAATAAACAAGTTGTTTTGTTGTTACCAGTCGACTCATGCTTTGCCGGGACCTTCGGATGCTTCCAGTTGTACCCCAGGCCGCCAGGCCAACGCTACCCTTGGGGCTTGCGACCCAGGTACAACCACGGGCGTCAGCGCCGAGTTCCCAACAACCGATCGCACCAGCGGTGCGATCCAAACATCTGGTGGCAGCGGTGGGATCGCCTCCGACACCAAACAACTGTCTGCCAGCGGTGAGATCGCGACAACGGAGGCCAGCAGCGAAGAGATGCAGTTGACTGTATGCTGAGCAGCTCAACGACGATCCGGGAGCAGTGCAACGAGCCCTGTGTGACGACTGGTTGCCTGCAGCGGAACGACTGCGCGGAATTCCTGCCTGCGAGGTTTGGTGAGTGCGGGACTTTCTTCTTCTGAGCTTTGCCAGGCTTTTGTTAGTGTCAGAAACAGAGCTGGTAATTGTGGTTGTCGTTGCTGCCGGGTTAGTTTGCGGCAAGACAATAGTAAGCAGTAGAGAAAGCAGCATTCAGAGCAGCCATGGATTTGAAGTCGTTGCGCAAACCGAAATTGTTGGAGCTTGCAAGAGAGTTGGGTCTGGATGTCTCAGACAAACTAAGAAAACCTGAACTGCTAAGGACTATTCTTGAGTTAGAGGCTGAGGATGACGAGCTGTCGGAATGCCTTGAGACCATTGAAGAGAGGGAGACTGCAAAAAGACAGGAGCGCGAACTTAAAGAGCAAAAAGAAAAAGAAGAGCGCGAACTTAAAGAACAGAAAGAAAAAGAAGAGCGTGAACGTAAAGAACAGAAAGAAAAAGAAGAGCGCGAACACGCTTTGGAAATGAAGCGTCTCGAGGTAGAGATGGAACGCGCTCGTAATGGAAGTCAGGCACACGGTGCAGGAGAACGAGTATTGTTCAAAATGACTGACCTGATGCGGCCGTTTAAGCTTGGAGAGGACATTGGTTTGTTCCTGGTTAACTTTGAGCGAACGTGCGAGAAGCAGGGGTTCTCTCGGGAAACGTGGCCACAGCACTTGCTCACTTTGTTACCCGGCGAGGCGGCCGACGTAGTCGCTCGCTTGGATAGAGAGGAGGCAGAGGATTTCGACACAGTGAAATCGAGTCTTCTAAAAAAGTACCGGCTGTCTGCGGAGGCGTTCCGTCGGAAGTTTCGGGAAAATGAGAAAGGCAAAAGTGAGTCATATACAGAGTTTGCGTATAGGCTTATGTCGAACATGCAGGAGTGGCTCAAAGAAGAGAAAGCGTTTGGTGACCACGATAAAGTTCTGCAGTGCTTCGGGCTAGAACAGTTTTATAGTCGGTTACCGGAGAACGTGCGATACTGGGTCTTGGATAGGCCAGACGTTTGTACGGTGGCTAAAGCCGCTGAGCTAGCCGAGGAGTTTGTGACGCGTCGGGCTCGCGGAGCTAAGGACGGTCAAAAGGGTGAATTTGGCTCGAAGTTTGAGAGGCCGAAGTTCACACCCATGAGAGCAAAGGGGAACACGTGTAGTGCGGATGCGAGTGGAAGCAGTGCGACCGAACCTAAGGAGACGGCGGCAGCCGAAGCCGAACGCAGAAAGCGGTTCGAGATGAGGCAAGCGCGCGTTTGTTATACGTGCCAGAAGCCGGGTCACTTTTCGGCGCAGTGTCCGGAAACAACACCAAAAGTTGTGTTTTTTTCATTAGGCAGCACTGACGAGAACATGAAGCTTCTCGAGCCTTACATGCGAGACCTCCTCGTGAACGGGAAAGAGTGCCGAGTGCTTCGCGATTCCGCAGCTACGATGGATGTAGTTCACCCGTCTTATGTAGAACCCCATATGTTCACGGGCGAGTGCGCGTGGATCAAGCAAGCCGTGGAAGCTCATAGCGTGTGTCTGCCAGTAGCAAAGGTGCTTATTGAAGGACCTTTCGGAGCTCTTGAGACAGAGGCGGCAGTGTCATCTATGCTGCCACCCAGTACCCGTACCTATTTTCAAACAGGTCCGATCACCTCCTGCGCGAGAAGGGGCTTTTGTTTGGTGAAGCTAGTGTTCAGGCCTTAACCAGATCGAAGGTTCGGGAGCTCGCTGCAAAGGCGGTAGTTGCGAGGCCGACGTTATCAAACAACGAAAAAGGGTCAGAGGCGCAGCAAGCTGATATTCAGAGCACGCCCGAACTGAATAAACTTGAGTCTGTAACGTTAAAGGCGCCAGATACTGGAGAGGAAACGCCCGACACGGGAAAGTTAGAAGAGCTATCTACTGATTTGCTCATCGCGCCTACGTCAGACGGACTTGATAGGTTGCTAAAAGTCAGCCGGTCGGCTTTGATAGCCGAGCAAAAGAAGGATGGTAGCCTAGAAAACATACGCTGCAATGTCAAAGAAGGTATCGCCAGGAAAACTGCGCGTTTTGTGGAAAGAGGTGGAGTCCTGTACCGGAAGTATCTAGACCGCCGAGGAGTGGAGTTCGATCAGCTGATCGTGCCTCAATGCTATCGTCAGGATCTGTTGCGCTTGTCGCATGGGGGTTCGTGGTCCGGACACCTAGGAGTTAAGAAAACTAAGGACCGTCTCTTGCAAGAGTACTATTGGCCAGGGTGTTTTCGGGACGCAGACCATTTCGTGAGGACATGTGACACTTTTCAGCGGGTGGGCAAACCAGGGGACAAATTGAGGGCCCCGTTGAAATTGGTACCTATCATTACGGAGCCTTTTAGACGGCTCGTTATTGATACAGTGGGACCTCTGCCGGTAACAGCCACGGGGTACAGACACATTTTGACTGTGATCTGCCCAGCGACAAAGTTCCCTGAAGCAGTGCCGCTTAAAGAACTCAGCTCAGTTGAGATAGTTAATGTACTACTGTCCATATTTGCGCGAGTTGGTTTCCCTGCGGAAATCCAATCAGATCAGGGCACAGTGTTTACTAGCGCTTTGACGACAACTTTTCTCGAAAGGTGTGGGGTAAAGCTGTTACACAGCTCAGTGTACCACCCACAGTCGAATTCCGTTGAGAAGCTCCACTCCGTCATGAAGCGCGTGTTGAGAGCGTTGTGTTTTGAACATCGAACTGACTGGGAGCTGTGTCTGCCTGGGGTGATGTTTGCTTTAAGGACCGCGCCGCATGCGGCTACGGGGTTTTCGCCAGCTGAACTGGTGTACGGTCGCTCGCTTCGATCTCCGCTTCGCATGCTTCGAGAATCATGGGAAGGTAGGGGCGACGACCCAGTCGTGGTGGAGTACGTGCTTAAGCTCCTCGAACGCTTAAGAAGGGCACAGGAGTTGTCAGGTGAAGCAATGACAAAGGCCCAGCAGAGGGCCAAGGTTTATTATGATCGGACAGCCAGGGCCCGTCGTTTTGAGGTGGGCGATGAGGTCATGATATTGCGCACATCGCTAAACAACAAACTAGACGTGCAGTGGGAGGGCCCAGCACGAATTGTTCAGAAACTGTCGGACGTTAACTACGTGGTACGTCTGCCAGGAAAGCGGAAAGCACAGCAAGTTTACCACTGTAATCTGCTCAAACCTTATAGACAAAGGGAAGCAGTGGTGTGCATGATGGTAAACGTTCCTGAAGAGCTTCCGGTCGAGCTTCCGGGACTAGGCTCAGTGACGAACAGGGAAGACACCGGTCAAGTCATTAGTGACCTTATCAGTAAAGCACCGCTGTCGCCTGAGCAGAAAACCGAACTACACCAGCTATTACAAGAGTTTCAAGGTCTGTTCTCTGAGAGGCCTGGTAGGACTTCTGTCCTTACTCATGACATAGAACTTACCTCCCCAGAGCCAGTACGATCCAAGGCGTATCGGGTGTCACACCGCCAGAGCGATATTATGGAGGCTGAGGTAAAGAAAATGCTACAGCTCGGTGTTATTGAGGCAGGTGAGAGTGATTATACCTCCCCTTTGATTTTAGTTGAGGTACCGGGCAAGGAACCTCGTCCTTGCGTCGACTACCGCAGGCTTAATTCCATCACTAAGGATCAAATTTATCCGATCCCTAACATCGAGGAGCGCCTTGAGAAAGTTAGTAGCGCTCAGTTTATTTCCACCCTAGATCTTGTCAGGGGTTATTGGCAGTTTCCACTTACAGAAGAGGCTAGTAGGTATGCGGCGTTCATTTCACTAATGGGAACATTCCGTCCTAAAGTGTTGAGTTTTGGTTTGAAGAACGCGCCATACTGTTTTTCAAGCCTCATGGATAAAGTGTTGCGGGGACAGCAAGAATTCGCTTTACCGTATCTAGACGACGTAGCGATATTCTCCGCATCCTGGTCTGAGCATATGGCACACTTGCGGGCAGTGCTAACCCGCCTGCGCGAAGCGGGCTTGACAGTCAAGGCTCCTAAGTGCCAGTTAGCACAGGCCGAGGTTGTCTACCTCGGTCACGTGATTGGTCAGGGTCGTCGCCGCCCCTCTGAAATAAAAGTGGCCGCTGTGCGAGACTTTCCGCAACCGCGCACAAAGACCGATATTCGGTCGTTCTTAGGTGTCGCCGGCTACTATCAGAGGTACATTCCCAGGTACTCTGATATCGCGGCTCCCCTGACGGATGCTCTAAGAAAGTCAGAGCCTCAAACAGTCGTCTGGGACGAGACAAAGGAAAGAGCTTTTAGCGCCCTAAAGAGTGCCCTAACAAACCAGCCTGTGCTACGATCGCCAGACTATACAAAAGGGTTCATTGTTCAGTGCGATGCTAGTGAGCGAGGCATGGGCGTTGTACTGTGCCAACGGGAAAATGGAGAAGTAGAACACCCCGTCCTGTATGCTAGTCGTAAGCTGACCAGTCGTGAGCAGGCGTATAGCGCCACCGAGAAAGAGTGTGCATGTCTCGTGTGGGCCGTTCAGAAATTGTCATGCTATCTAGCCGGCTCGAGGTTTATCATTGAGACGGATCACTGCCCTCTCCAATGGCTGCAGACCATCTCTCCCAAAAATGGCCGCCTCCTGCGCTGGAGCCTCGCTTTACAACAATATTCCTTTGAGGTGCGTTACAAAAAGGGGAGTCTCAACGGTAACGCCGATGGCTTAAGTCGAAGCCCCTAACGTAAGAATCAGCCTCAAAATTGTTGGTTACTGATGTTTTTCTTCCTGAGGCAGGATTTTTTTTAACATATTGCTTTTGTTTAGTGTTTCAAAGTGATGATATGCTTTCTAGTGCAATTTTTCAATTTAGGGACGCGTTCTGAGTGATGCTAGACTACTGTAAGGAACTAGGCAGTGGTATAAAAAGGGGAAAGAGCCTGGCAGGGCTTAGTGAGGGTTGTGCCGTGCTTGCTGACTGAGCGGTTGAGTTTCAGCGTAGTTCTAACGCTTGCCGGGAACGAGAGCAAAAATGTGAACTCTCCCGAAGTCACTTTGCAGTGTCCCGTGCGAACCTGAACGAGAGAACGAGGCCTTCTCTGTGCGCTGCGCTCAAGAAACGTCGAGGGACGCCCGACTTCGGTTATGAGCATCATCGAGCGACATCCCTCCGGACAGCGGATGCAGTCCCCTGTCCATCGGGATCTCCTTCCCCCGGCGGGGCGGTCTGTTGCGTTTCGCCTGCGACACGCGGTTTTGCCGGCGCGACTGCGGCGGGGCGGCAGACATTTTGGCCCGTTCGTCGTCGCCGCAACGCTCCCCGCCAGGTGTTTCCAGGCGTTTCCAGGCATGTTCCGATGCCACGTGTCTTCATGTGCGTGTGTGAGTGTATGTGCCATTGTGCCCAAACCAGGCGATGCGAAAGCAGGGATCACCCTCTCATTCCAGTCATTGTGCCTGAACCAGGCGATGCGAAAGCAGGGATCACCCTCTCATTCCAGTCATTGTGCCCGACCGGCAGCGCTACGACAGTGTGCGTCACCATTAGCCCATTGTACATTCACGTGCTCGTCTATTGAGGGGTTCCTTCTTGCCCTCAACTGCGAGAGTATAAAAACAGCTGCCCCCGGACGCCAAAAGGAGGGCTCCGATTTCTTCTGTTGAGTAAAGTGCTCTCCCGTCTCTCTACTTCGGTCAACCTGACCGCCAACTCTTTGCGATGTTAAAATAAACAAGTTGTTTTGTTGTTACCAGTCGACTCATGCTTTGCCGGGACCTTCGGATGCTTCCAGTTGTACCCCAGGCCGCCAGGCCAACGCTACCCTTGGGGCTTGCGACCCAGGTACAACCACGGGCGTCAGCGCCGAGTTCCCAACAACCGATCGCACCAGCGGTGCGATCCAAACACTGCATTGCCTGCTTGGCCACTCATCTTTCCTACTCATCTGTCTTCTTCATGGATTGGCTTATCCAAACGCTCTCGGATTCCGCCCACGCGTCTGCTTTCCTCATATATCTCGGCTAGCTCAGCAATTTTGCTAGAGACAAGCCAGTCCTTGACTTCTGCATTCTGCGTTACGTATGTCCATACTTCTTCTGATAATATTTGTTTAAACCTATCGGCGATAACCGAATTTATTACATCCCTCAAGGTTGTGACTTCCCTACTCTTTAGGTTGTATGAGAAGAGTCTCTAACCTAGTCGCCATATGATGCCACGAGTCACCCTGTTCTTTCTTTACAGACAAGAATAAGCGCCGATACTCATTAGGAGTCATTTTAGGTTCCTTTATTATTTTTTCTTTCAGTTCACGGTATGGAATTACGCTACCGTCCGACTCCCTTGCAACAAATGCTCTCATCTGCTCATTCAGGAGCGGCAGCAATTTCACTCCACGAATATCATCGGGTATTTGCAGTATTTCAAAGAGAATGTCCACGCTTTTAAACCATGCGGGTACTGTAGTACCCGCTTCTGGCATTGGAGTAAAAACTGCCTTGAATTCTTTCGCATACTCCCCGAGCTTGATACCTGACAAATGCCTTTGCCAGCGCTGTGCATCCGCCAGCAGCTGTAGCTGCATTTTAACGAGCTTAATTTTTTCCATTTCTACCAGAAGACTGAGCTTCTCAAGCTCAAACGCCTCTTTTGTGAGCAACCGCTTACGCTGTCCATTGGGCACATTTTCCCCTTCGTGACCAGTCCCTGCGGCAGCCATGTCGCTCTCCGGCATCGTGAGACGTCCTACGAACTTCCCTTTTACTCTAGAAAATCACTTAGGCGCCAGCCCGACATGGAGGACCAAAAGACAACAGACCAGTGCCCTACCTTGACAATTAACTCTTGTCTCCGCCGCCTGGACTGTCTCTCCGGGGTGCTGTTGGCCTTTTTTGGTGCTCCTGGCAACTCTCTGTCAGAGCAACCGCTTAATTGTCCGGTGCGGAACTAATCCACCAACATCCAGTTCTTTTTCAAGGCTCCTCGGTCATCTCGAACTCCACGCCGCTACCGTCACTATGCCGCCCTCGACGTGTTCTACGCTCTTGCGGTTCACCTCGTCAGTCTTGCCGACCCGAACTCTGTGTCGCTATGCCACCTGTGACGTCTCCGGCGTTCCTGTGTTGTGTGTCTTCGAGATTCCTGCAGCTCTGCTCAGCAACAATGAGCCTGCTGCTCACTGTCCAACTCGCAGCCTTGCTCGTAGCTTTCTGCGCCGTCGTTCCAACGCTGATGTCGTTTCCTTTCTATAGGGCCTCCAAATGCTCTCCCGCGTATTTGCTCTCCACCCAAGCAACCAACACGTCACTTGCCTTCAGTAGAAAGACGTCGCGATCCTGCCGACTGCGCCAGCTGATGTTCGCCTCGATATCGGTGAGGGAAACTTGAAGGTGTTGTGGATGTCGCGAAGTCACATTACAGTAGGCAGGGGTGTGACGCTGACTGCAAAGGGTTAACTGTTTATTAAGATAGAATAGGCAAGCGATAGAATGGAAACTATTGACACAGACATGAGACTACGACTCAAAGGTTACATTCACCTTACAATTTTGGTCTTCTTTCTCTTAGCCGAATTCCCTTCCAACGGCCCTGCACGTACCTAAAAGCATCCCCAACATCCCCCTCGCCCCATCGTTCGTCCAATCACACTGCGGTGCGAGCAGTGTGCACGCAACGGGGCTCCAGGGTGACACTATCCGGATTTACAATACTTCAAGACCATTGTCACAAATCCTTTGCAGCGCAACGAGTCTCTTGTCTCACAACCTCGCAAGACACACTCCCCCAAAGAAAACACTCCCAGGCCCCGTTGGGCCATCTGGCCCGTTTGTGGAATGTCTCGGCATGGTGCGGTTGAGCGGCGAGGAGTTGACTTCAAAGCCACGGCATTGCTTCTGCGAACCGACTGGCGGTAGCCCCGACTCACAGTCAACTCGCTCACGCGCTCGTCGTAAACCGCGGCTCCCCCACCCCCGATGGCTATAACTCTCCGCCGCCGTCTTGGTGTCGAACCACGCGTCTCTTTTGACCACCCCGCGTGACCTTTACATGCAGCCGCCCGCACAAACAACGCTGAACTCCTGGCGTGTTAGACTTTTTTAGGCTAGTAGCGCGGCTCAGAACGATCGAAAAGGAAGGTGGAAGGGGTAATGAAAAGGAACGGAGAACAGGGTGAACAGAATGATCCACCCTTCCACCTTCCTTTTTGCTCGTTCAGAGCTGCGCTACTAGCCTAAAAAGTCATGACATACCAACTCGCCCAAACTGCTACGCTTATGGCATGTTAGAGATTTCCCCTTGGAGGTGCCAAACACCGAACTATCTTATACCGCCCGCGCCCCCCCTCCCCCTCCTTCCCTTAGGGGGCATTAAGCGGACGTTCAACGGAAAATGAAAAGCTACTACAGATTGTATTTACTGTTTACTCAATTATCGTTCATCGCACTTCTACAATGCAATACGCTAGGCTTTTTTGCAATGTATATTTTGTCAAACGCTTATTTGAAACGACATGCAACCAGGCACCAGGCACTGTGATACAAACTGGTGCACAGAAACCATATTAACGTCTTTCTCGTTTTGTACAAGAAAATCTACACGTGCTGTTGATTGTCACAGAGTCATGTGAAGGTTTCTTTTCAGAAATATCCTTATAACAGAAAGACACTTACAAGGTTATATATTCTTAGAAAGGGAAAACAACCTCCATAAAAATTTTGCATTGTGCTTTTCAGGGCAGGAGGCATAAGCAATTCAGGATGCTAACAATCATGGATAATGTGAGCAAAGATTCTAGCGCTTACACATTTAACCCTCACTTCATTATAAGATATGGAGACGCCAAATAAAGAGACGTCTTCATATCTTATAATGAACAGCTACCAACTAGCCCAACAAGACGTGCTTTTAACCCTCACTTATTTAAAGCAAAAGCCTGCATTTCTTTTTTTGAGAATACTGAATCATCAAAGCATAGCTGGTAAACAGCGCAATGCCCTCAACAAAAGGTAGAAGCAACTGTCAAAGGCGTTCATATGGGACATCGAACTAGCGACTATGCCCTCGATTTGCATCTACTTTTAATATGTACAGACACGAGCGCGTCCCACATTTCTGAGGCGAACGCAAGTGTCTGATTGTCGTATTTCCGCACGTCGCCGTAGAAGCGGCAAACCGAGGTCAATTAGGGGCCCGCCAGCCGTCTTTTCCTCCGCGCTGTTTAAACACGTCTCAAGGTCTTCTACCACTGAGTCGCCAAGAGAGAGAGAGAGAGAGAGAGAGAGGGCGGGGGGGATCTCTTAATAAATTCTGTATCTGCCTGTATAGCTACTATGAATGAAAGTGAAAGACAAGGAAACGTATCCTCAATGTATGTCTCTTATGTGTGTTGTTTATCACCTCTCGCCTCCTTTCAGGTGAATGCGGCGACACGCGCACGTGTCACTAATTACACGACGAAGCGTTTCCCTCCTTCCACGCATCTGTTCGCACGAGCATCTCGCAATGTCTAAAGGCGTTTCATTAAGATGTTCTGGAATATCACATATGTATTAACGTAGTTTGTTTACTTTCCTTTATTTCTTTAATAAAACATAGGCAGTGGAAAAACACAGGACACAGAGAAGGGATATGTGCACATTCTCCTTGCAGTATCCTGCTTTCGCGCTAATTGGCAACTCTCCCACAGCACTATCTAACGCGAAAACACCGCCCGTGGCGACATCGTATGACGTGATCAACCACTGTGTTCTACTTACACGGTGTTTCGAAATAGGCGGCCACCTCGGGCGGCACTTCGGGAAGGGCGTCGCGCTTGGTCGAACACTTCGTCACCCATCCCCCCGCTTCACCATGCCGTTTCACTTGACGTCCAGAGGCAATATTGGATGCAACGTTGGATGAAAATTAGATTCCATTTTGGCATTTTTATTCACTCCCATTATACGGCGGTTTATTCGCGGAACAACAAACTGATACCCTTAAGCCTATGTACTAACTCTTTCCATTACTGTTCCTAATATGCCCCACAAAAGCGACGTTTCGCGACGAATGCGCATGTGCGCAGAGGCTAATTGTCTTGCTGTATTCAGAAATTTATTAGTGATCTGTAATTTAGGAAGATGAAGCGTAGTCATTATTGTTACGAGAACATTTGAAGCTACAAGCACTAAGATTACACAAATCCATGTACCTACTGTCATTCCCATGGTAGCTGAACAATCTGGGCACCAGAGTTCTACGATCTCAGCAGAAAACTGTATGCTTCTGGGCACGTCTTACGCCACTGCGGCCCACTTCTGTGCTTGTAACCCACCTCGGTAACTAATTAGTGGCTATGGCGTTGCGCTGCTGAACTTAAGGTCGTGGGTTCGATCCCGGCCGCGGTGGCCGCATTTCGATGGAGGCGAAATGCAAAAACGCTCGTGGACTCAAGAGTTAGGTGCACGTTAAAAAATCCAAGGTGGTAAAAATTAATCCAGGAGTTCCCTACTGCGGCGTGCCTCAAATGAGACCGTGGTTCTGGCACGTGAAACCCCGTATTTCTTTCTTTTTTTTTACGTTTGTACCTTTACTTATACAATGTAGACATACTGCGGGCAACTACATAAATAGTAAGCGCCTCGGCCATTTGAATTCGACATACTGAATAAGTACCTTTACATTACCTAGAGCATCGCTGCATCCGTGGTAAACGAGCTAGGTTTATAACTGATGATACTTGCATTTGTGTAGGTTACCACATTTACGTGTCATGTCAACCGCGTCCATCCGAAAACAATTCCGGCAGGAATCATCTCACCATGAATGTCCACGTTAATGCAATTAGCAGTAAAGCCACTGCAGTGGCACACAGTATATTGCCACCGCCGAAAGGCATCGTGTGTGAGGCGTCTACTGCAGCCAGGCTCCTCTCTCGCGCTTCCCTCTAGACAAGCGGCGCCGTCTAGCGGCGCGCTCACGAAATCCGTGCGTTGCCTCTGAGATGCTTGACGCGCCAGTGTGTACGAACACTGAGAAATAAAAGGCTGCGCCGCACACGGCTCAGTATTGCGCGGGACCGTTGGGTAACACGTCGGGAAAAAATGACGGCGCGTCTATCTTTTAGAGATGATTGGCGACCTAAACGCTATTAGCTCTTCTTCTTACAGTTGACGGGTAATTGTTGACTGTATGTGTTATATAATGTTTTCAAAGGTGGCGCATACCCTGTGGCACATGCCAAGTGACCCAAGTTGGCGTCAAACAGGTTCACTGAAGAGCACCCCATACCTACAGTCAGTGCTAGGCAAAGATACTTTGCAAATGTATGTCGACGCAAATGCAGGATACATAGCCCCATAAGTATTTGAGATACGCATACAAGATACGAGCAAACGAATTGTATCCGATACCTGCCATTTGTATCTCAAGGTAGCTGGACACATTAATGTAGTTAACTCTTTATAATAGCTCCACTAAGGAGCCGCTGCAAATTTGCAGGCGTTTAGTTGCAAAGTTCTTATCCTCCGCCCGCAGACATTATTCCTTTCAATCTTCCTCTACTAACACGTAAGAAGCTTTTTTTTACATTCCAAGCTCATGTATTATAACCTTAAAGGGACGCTAAAGAGATACACTAAATCAGTTTAGAGCGATTAAATGTCCTTTCGAAACTTTATTTTCGTAAATTTCGCGCTAATACTTTGATAATAGAAGAGTAAATGAGGTCAAAGATCCAATTTACGATTTTTTACGATTTGCATTTGGCGTGCCGCTAGGCAAACCTTTTAAATTTTCTTGAAGAGCCGCTCTTGCTCTCTCTCTCTCTCTCTCTCTCTCTCTCTCTCTCTCTCTCTCTCTGTAGTCAAGTTGCATGGATAGTTAACTGATAATAAGTAGCGGGTCCAGCCAATGGCAGAGTGAAACGATCGACGTGAATGCGGATTAGTTGGAACATATTTCTTTTATGTTTTGTAAAAATGCACAGATGAATACTTGAGAACTATACGAATATTCGCAGACGATGGTGACGTGAGCATAGAGATGCAGAGTGAAAAGAACACTTCCGGTTACGCAACCATTTTTCTTTTTTTTTTTTTGCGTCGTAAGGAAAGCCCACGAAATATGAAATAAAGCCTGTGGTGCGACCTCTTGTGCACCGCGACTGCAATGCTCTGAAACGTGCCACGTATAAACGAACGAACAGCGCATTTACTCTCATCTGCTGCCTGGTCTGCACGCAGCAATAACTGTCAGATCAATAACTGCAGGCAGCAATAGAGAGTTTTAGAATAGGGGCCCCAAACGTTTTGGGGCCCCAAAGAAATAGCGTCGAAGCCACTGCGCATGCGCAAGACGCAAACTCCGTTTGGGTTTTGCGTTGGGAACGCTATTTCACCGATTTAGCAAGAACCCAAATAGCGGTCCCAAAAGCTCTGCGTCGGCAAACATGGCGGCACCCATCGAAGCGACGGCTCTAACCTAGCACAAAACTGGGTTCGATTCGCGGTAACGCGTGAGGTTCGCAAGCTAGAAGTGACTGCGGTTATCGCTTTCTCTCAACTAGCGTGTGTTATGAAGATTGACTCATTAGACGCCGCTGATTTTGAATTCGATTGTGGATTTTATGGTTCGTAGGCCTAACACGGCTAAGCTTGGCTGGTGAAGGCTAGTAAAGTTGGTTTGCTCAAAACTAAACGCAACTAATTGTTTGCTGCTTACAGAATAACCTCTAAATTGTAATTAAACGCGAATACACGCAAGTCAAGATTATTATTCCTATCATAAAATGGTATATTTTATTTAATTATTTCTAATAGCTTTTCTTTAACGCCGTAGTGGCGGTGTCAGCGCAAGACGCTATCCGCAAACGTAAAACCCTATTCTAAAACTCTTCACTCCTACGTGCCCCAACGCTAACACTCGCAAAGCTCTTTGGGGCCCCAAACTATTGGGGCCCCTATTCTAAAACTCCCTAATAACTGATAATAACAGCAGTTATTATCGCTGTCAATAACTGCCGCAAGGGAAGCACATCATTGGCGCAAATCGCGCAGCCAACGCCTTCGTCGCTGCCCTGTCACTTTTTAAACGGCAGCACAACAGGCTAGGTATGCTGTTCGTTCATACTATATATGCTAAACCTCCACTCCCAATGCGCGCGTAGGAGCAGCTGTTTTCGGTGATGATGTGACCTACTATAGGCGATAAAACGACGACGACGAACGCCAAACCCCGGGCAAGAGGCAGAGAAAGCTTCGCAAGGGTATCAATAAAGTTCATGTGTCACAGTGGCACATCGTATTACGCGTGCTATGCTCTAACCAATTGAGGTACCGGGGCGCCATTTTCCCATCTGCTCGCATTTTCATTAATTTATAATTTCGTTATTTCAATTAGTAAGTACAAGTATTTTCCCCTTTGTCTTCGATGGCGTCTTTTTTTGCTGGCTTCCTACTATATATATATATATATATATATATATATATATATATATATATATATATATATATATATATATATATATATATATATATATATATTTGAAACTCTATTTAACGAAGTGATGACAACGCTAGAATTATTTAGTTAAATCGGGAAGTTTATAAAATCGGGATTGTTCGGTCCTTCGATGTCTAAAATTGTAAAGTAGCGACACCCAAAAGCTACCGCGGCATTGTATTTGCCGTTAACCCACGCCTGCGCGTGTGAAAAGTAGCGTGAAGCTATGACAGGCTGCCGATATGCGAAGATGCGCAGAACGAATGCGGCAATTGTGCGAGCAGGCCGAGCAAGGAAGTTTTGTATGTATGTATGTATGTATGTATGTATGTATGTATGTATGCATGTATGCATGTATGCATGTATGCATGTATGCATGTATGCATGTATGCATGTATGTATGTATGTATGTATGTATGTATGTTATGAGAGTCCCCTTTGGAACGGGGTTGCGCCACCAAACTCTTGCTATTATACTGCTTAATGTCCTACCTCGCTTAAAAAAGAAAAAAGAAAAAAAACACGATGAATTCCCGTACCCAAATTTCCTGACCCCCTATTTTAAACTTTGTTTTTGTGCGTCTCTGTTTTTGTCGTTTCCTTACTTTTCTTCCACCAATCTTCCAATCGCCTCTTACTAATCTCTATTGTGGAGATGTTCACTTTCCCACTGCTCTCGCTGAACCCAAGGGCTTCAAGGAGACCAGTGGTGCCTAAATCGGCCACTGGGCAGATATATTCACATTCTACTAAAACATCCTCCATCGTTTTCCTAGCTTTATCTCGCTTTATAGGTGTGTGTTCTAAGGCGTCTTGATCTCGCTTCGAAAAGTAATGAGCTTCCCTTTGAGTTATCATAAATTGTTTCTTTCCTGATTTCGTTTTTTCCTCTTAAGTAGTTACTCATGGCAGGCTTCTTTTCCACTGCCGCCACCCTTGAGATTATTTCAGCCTCTCTGACATTACGCTTGACATTCTTTGGTGCTGTATTGCTCGCCCTACAGGCCGCATACTTTCTGCTAAGCTTTCTAGTTCATTTCCTCCACTGTAAATCAATGTTTTTCTTGTACAAATACCTCAACACTCTCCCAGCCCATTTTCTTTCATCCATATTGCTCAGTCGTTCTTCATAATCAATTTTACTGTGAGCTTCCCTCACTTCAAAACTTGTCCAGCCCATATCACCCTGCACCAGGCGTTCCATTGACCTTTCGTTGCCATGGAGTCCTGATTGTACCCCCGATTTCAAGGAAACAACCGCATTTCGAAAAGTAAGTCCTTGAACCATTACACTTTTCCACGTACTCTTCCCCTTTACTATTTTTTTTCTGCGTTTCCATTTATATATTACCTTCGTTTATCCATATACCAGGCTATATATATTATTTTACCCCAGGTATTTCCTGGCCCTGTATTGCCACTGTGTGTTCACTGCTTTCATTGAATACCATAACACCTGATTTTTTAAAGCTAAATTGCAAAACGTAAATTCTCGCCTTCCTGTCCACAAATATTAGCCAGACGTTGCATATCACTTTGCTTGTTACCTAGCAACACAACGTCGTCCGCATAAGATAAACCTGGAAGCTGCTGCTCTACTACTGCACCCACCTTTTATGTATGAGAAATTAACACCCATATTAGTTCCTTCTAGCGCACTCTCCATCCTCACCATGTACATAGTAAACAGTAGTGGGTATAAGGGACACCCCTGCCTCAGTCCCTTGTTGATATCAACTTTCTCTTCGCTCCTCATCCCTTCCCATTCAACAGAAATGGTATCTTCTAGGTAAATCTCTCTCAAAAGCTGTACACAATCGTCGCCTAAGCCTTCCCCTTCCAGAATATCCCACAAAATGTTGCGGTTTACGTTGTCGTACGCTCTTGTAATGTTTAAAAAGGCCACATATAACGTTCTGCTTTTTACTCTTGATATTTCAATACACTGAGTAAGAAAACATAAGTTATCATCCAAACGCCTAACCATTCTGATGCCTTTCTGAAGTTCTCCCAAAGTGCCATTATTCTCTGCCCATGCTTGCAGCTTTAATTTGAATGCCTGCATTGCTAACCTGTATTTTACCGATGTAATGATCAACGGTCTGTACGAGTGAATTCTTTCTCCCCCCTTTATCTTTATAAATTAAATTCATTCTACTTTGTCGCCAACTGTCTGGTATTCGTCTATCTTCTAAAGTTTTTTCCACTGCTTTCACCAGAGCTTCCTTTCTTTTTGGTCTTAGTTCATGATTCAGCCTAACGGGAACCTCGTCTAGCCTAGTGTTCCTGTATATGCGCCCGCAGGTGCTCCCTGCAGGAGCATATACAGGAACACTAGTCTAGCCCTGTGGCCGTGCGCTTAGGAATTTTCTCTTCGGCTTTCTTCCAGTTGAAATGTGTCGCTTCCCTCTGGTTCTGTTTCATGCTCTTCTTTTCTTCAAATACAACCTCGTCATTGCCTTGGAAAGATTCGGCTGTTATTTTTCGGATGTAATTTAATGCCGCTTCACCTTCCAGTTTGTTGCAAAGAGACGGACAGTGCCATCTGTCGCATGAACCATGAAATAACAAACGCAACCACCACCGCCGCCCCTAGCGCCATCTGGTTCGTGAAAGCGCTACCCAATGCGGAGTCCGTTGTTTCGTTGTTCCGTGCATGGGCGCGGCGTGCAGCCTTCGTCAAAATAAAGTTAAGGACGTGATTAGGGCGCCTAGATGTTTTAACCCGATAAAGTTAGAGCGCACGCTCGACGAAAAACCGGACTGTGTCAAAATTTGAAAGAAATCACCGCTTTTTTTTTCCCCATTTGTTTCAGGAAAATCTTCGTTAGATCGAGTTTGGTGCACAAGGTAGTCTAATTCAAGTTCATGACAACATTGAATCTTATGGGTACTTGCCGGGGAACGGAAATTGCGTCGTTAAATCAGGAAATTCCTAAAATCGGCTTTCGTTAGATAGAGATTTAACTGTGCATTGGCAGTCACTTATAGATAGTCACGTTGTACCCTGTCTAAGCTAACCACGAAGTTGGCACTTCGTGGCGTAGGGGGGCTGCATTGTTAACGCAAAGTGCTGGAAGCTGAAACAACGATAACCGAGTGAGTCTGCGGAAATCCGCATGGTGGAGATTAATTCATGAAAGGATGTGTTGCCGAAAACCTGATTGTAGCCATCAGACAAAGTCTACTGAGTTCGATCAGGTGCACGAAAACATTTCCTTTCATGAATCTACTTCTTGTAGATTTCCACAGAACTCTTTTGCATGCATATATAGAGGTCTGGAAAAATATTGGTATCATCCGTAATTTTTATGATGCCACACTATACTCATACAGATGTCCACTTTGTAGCGGCTACGCCTCCCTATATCACACCACATGCTCGTGCCCCAACGTGAAGGCAGCGCCACAAATACCCAGCCCCACACACCCGAGCAGTGGGAGGCCGTGCTGATTAGGTCGGACCCTCGTAACCAGCAGCAACTGGTGCGGTGTGCCCGGGAGACAGCAAGAGCCGCAGGAGCTCTGGTCTAAGATCGCCTCCCGCACAAGCAGAAAGACACCTGCTTGTCCTATCTCTTCTTCTTTTTTTTTTAATAAATATTTTTCCTCTTCCTCCTCCTCCACTCCCCGCCCATCTCCCCAAAGAAAGTAACACCGAAGTAAAAGAAATGTATTCATCCTTCTTTATGTTCATTATTGACATGTAAATAATACCGCCATGTTTTTTTATTTTATTTTTATTATTGCATTAACAATTGTATGAACATTCCAAGTGATATATGTATGCTATATGCCACGCCCTGCTGTATTACATGCAGTATATGTGGGTTATATTGCCACACCATTCCACCACTGACGTTGCTCATACCAGGTCTTCCATTCTTGACAACTTTATTCCTCAGAATTTTGAGTATGGCTGAGTACAAACAAATGTCATGAAAAAAAACACCGACAGCACATGCCCTTCATCTTAAATCTTCTCAGAATTCAATATTAGAAGTGTGCAACGATAACTGAACTAAATCTTTAAAATGATTTAATTTCATTGGCGTGGCTGTGTACAACCTCCGTCATCGGCCCACGAAAGAGGTTTGAAGCCTACCCGATGCAGAAAAGTTGTGATAAATTCCCTAAGATAGACGTTGGCTTTTATTAATAAATAGAAATGAAATTCCCCGATGGCATTCAAACAGAAGACCCCTATAGGGGTTTTCTGTTTGAATGCCATCGGGCACAAGCTGTTGTGCTTTAGCACAACAGCTTGTTTTTACTTAGTCAGCTTATGTTCCCTTCAATTCATACTGCCACTACACATACCGGTCTTACACTTGGTGTAATATTACAACATGTTGCTATCGCATTCATTGCTTGATACGTATGGCGAAACTGGAATTTGTTAGCCAAACTAACAAATGACTCAGAAACATGGGAAAAATACGAACTGTGCGCTAACCAATATATTCAGGAGCTGACGATAGCCAAAGATAACTTCTTTAATCATGACCTTCTGACGATTCTACGATCAAACCCCAACAAATTCTGGCGCTTACTTTTAGTAAAGACACATTCTAGACAGATTGAACTAACAGATCCGGATGGTAATCTCATTAATTCCGAGAAATGCGCGTCAGCTCTTAACGACTACTTCATCTCAGTTTTCTCCAACACTAATGACACTCTCATTGAACCAATACCACCACTCCCAGTAAACTTAATGCCAGACATCGAGATCAACCCTGATGGCATATGTAGCCTCATTGATTCACTCAAACTAACCACCTCAGCCGGGTGTGATGGAATTAACGCGAAAATACTAGTTAACACCAGTAACATTTCTAGCCAGATACTACATCTAATATTTACGCAATCCTTATAGACTGAAAGCTTGCCCGACGACTGGAAAAAGGCCCATGTCGTACCAATCTTCAAGACTGGCGACCGCTCCCGTGCTACAAATTATCGACCAATTTCTCTGACCAGCATTCCTTCTAAACTTCTAGAACATATAATCTCATCCAACCTAATGTCTCACCTGGAATCTATCAACTTCTTTTACCCTCACCAGCACGGCTTCAGAAAACTATTTTCATGCGAGACTCAACTCGCCGAGTTCACCCATGACATTCTACATTTCATGGACCTTCATTTGCAGATTGATGCCATTTTCTTGGATTACTCAAAAGCATTCGACCGCGTTTCCCACAATCACCTACTTCAAAAACTTGCATCTATCGGAATCCCAAATAGCTTGCTTACCTGGCTTGAACACTTCTTAAAAGGACGCACACAGTTTACCTCTGCAAATAACCATAATTCATCTCTTAGTAGCGTAACATCGGGTGTGCCACAGGGCGCTGGTTTATCGCCTCTACTTTTCCTCATCTACATCAATGACTTGCCTGCTAACATTAAGAACAAATTACGTCTTTTCGCGGATGACTGTGTCCTATATTCCCCAATCAAAGGCTCGATTGAAATCGCCGTTCTACAACAGGATCTCGATTCCATCGCAGTATGGTGCGAGAAATGGTACATGCCGCTTAACCTTACTAAATGCAAAGCTCTGTCATTCACCCGCAACCACAGCTTAACCAGTCACACCTACACAATAAATTCAGCTCCTATCAATCATGCCCCGTCTTACAAATATCTCGGCGTTCACATGACATCGACACTATCATGGGCAACTCACATTGACACCATCTGTTCTAATGCTTCACGCACCCTTGGATACTTAAAACGCAACCTAAAACCCGCATCACCAGAAATAAAAAAGCTAGCATATCTAACATTCGTACGTCCGCAGTTAGAATATGCGTCATCTATCTGGCACC
The DNA here is from genome assembly GCF_050947875.1 of Dermacentor variabilis. NCBI lineage: Eukaryota > Metazoa > Arthropoda > Arachnida > Ixodida > Ixodidae > Dermacentor > Dermacentor variabilis. Next base: position 287,725,218 of record NC_134568.1, read on the forward strand.
CTTCCCAATCATATCTAACCTATGACATAGAAGCAATACAAAATCGCGCTGCTCGGTTTATAACTTCCAATTACTCTCGTGATACCAGCATAACCGCACTAAAACGTTCACTTGAACTACCATCACTTGCTTCCCGCCGGATCACCTCTCGTCTCTGCTTGCTTCACACCTTTTATTACCATCCACACTCCAGACATTCCCTGCTAAATCCACCCTTACGTACATCCTCTCGCTTAAGCCACAGTCGTCCCATAGCAAACATTAACACCCGATCATCTGCCATGAACACTTCATTCTTTCCCGACGCTATAACCCTTTGGAACCATCTTCCAGAAGATATCGTGACATGCACTGACCGTAAAACGTTCCGAGAAATGTTAAATAACCGCACTGCTTAATTGCCGATTCCACCAACCCTTACTCTAACACGATGTTCCCTTCTTTTTCACAATTGTTCCTGAGTTGTATTTGTTTATTGTTGTTCTTTACTGTTCTGTACATTTCTTCTAACATTGTTACAAGGATTAAAGCCCTCCCTTATGTAATGCCTCCGGGCCTTTAAGGTGAAATAAATGAAATGAAATGAAATGAAATTTCCTCCTTGCGTGTCATGAAATGGCCCATTTAATCGTGCTATCGTCCCCAATTATCGTTGGCAGCGCTCACGGCGAGCCTTTTAGCGCTGTGGTCATTGATGCGACCGTCGATGGCAGTTACTCGTTTAAATGATAGCTGCTTCAATAGCGTCTGTCAGGTCCGTGCAGTGTTTTCGCTTTGCGGAAGATGTGCCTTCGTGTCATTCACACCTGCACATTAGGTGTTTCCCTCGCTTAATCGCACAACCAAATAAGCCACGCATAATGCCCGACACTTTAAAACGACATTAAATGGGATAATCTGGCAACGCTAGTCGAGTAAATTGCACTTCCGGAGTAGAGACCAACAGTGGGCGAAAAAGGCAAAACAACTGGAAAGTGTCATTAAAGCATTTGCAACACATCTTCATGTGGGTGCCACCATTATCCACGTTGGGCTGTTGTAAGCTGTTGTACGCATGTGTGAGCACCTAGCACTAAGCATGAATACGGTACCCGTCCTCGGCACCGGCTTGCGACATTCCGCGAACCACGTGTTCTGACCGTGTGAATGTAAAAAGTGAAAATGGCTGTAACAGCTGCTGCACGGTTCCAAAATAAATAATCGAGTACCGATGGGCTTCGTTCGCACGTGCTTCAGCACCTGCAATGTTCAGAGCACCTGATATGACAACAGCTGGGCTGCTTCGATGGAAGGTGTTTAGCGACCCTTTGAAATGGAGTTGCAACATCTCTCGCCGACACAGCTGTTTAGGCACTGCGCAGTGAGCAGGATGCTGCGCGCGAAATGCCTGGCTCGTCATACAGAATCACGCGGAAACTTTTTTTTTTTTTTACCAATGTGCCCGTGGCCGTGTTATGCTCGCTCGCAAAAAAGGAGAAGATAGGCAGAGAGATGAATATCTAGAGTGTACTTATGCCTCTCGCACTCTCGCAAAACCATCTAGGAATAATGGTGAAAAATCGAAGTGCAAAGAAAAGCGAACAGGGGTTATTACAAGATCCTTTATTACACTATTTTCTTTTTATTGCGATAACAATTATATGGACATTCCAAGCGCAAACTGGACGATTTCCCCTTAACAGAAAAAAAAGTTCTAGGACACTGGTTTAGACGGGTTTCAGCACTCAAACCCTAGGGGCTCTGCTCAAGTTCTTAAATTGTGCGATCGTCTTTGAAAGTTGTATCACGCGTTATTCTGTGAATTGTTCTCGCTTTCCTTTTTCTTCTTTCACCTTTTATTCCGTTTATTCCTTTGCACAGCACAGGGTAGCCAGCCGGTGCTTACAAAGGCTAACCTCCCTGTCTTCCCTCCCCATTTGTCTCTCTCCCTCTCTCTCCCCCTCCCTCTCTCCCTCTCTCCCTCTCTCTCTCTCTCTCTCTTTCCGCCGTGATGTTCGGTTTAAAATCAAAAGGCGATAGCATCGTCGCCGGGCGTCGTGTGCTTATGTGTGAGAGTGAAGCCGATCATTGCGGCTCAATCTGGCGCGCGCGAACGAAGCGGACAGCAAACGCGCTGTTTTGCGTCGCTCGAAAGGCCGTGGGGCGATGGGAGGGAGGGAGGGGGGGCGCTGTCTTGTGTTCCGGTAGCAAGAGAAACTGATGATCGCGGCTCAGTCATATATATGGCTCAATCTCGGGCGCCATATATGGAGGCAAGCGGGAAGGCAGCGCGGGAGGATGAGGTGAGGGGCAGCTTCGATTCCGCCTAAAAGTGTGTACTTTGTACGGCCGCGCGCAGTCGCGCGCGCCATATCTTTAATGTGATCTGCAGACGACTTATGCATTTGTGCGCACCGTGTGCTCGCCGCTCTTGCGTTGAAGTGGCACACCGCACGATGGATACTTCGCTCGCTGCTGCTGCCGCGTTGCTCACACCAGGGTATGCCAGCGTTTTAACGCGAGAGCGTTAAGGGCCCCGTGTCGCAGAAAATCTGGCGTCGGACGTCGTTTTCGCAAAAAAATTTCTAACCGCGCATACCCAACCACGCAGGTCCTCCATGTGGCGTAAGAAAGTTACTGAATTGAATTTCTCAAATTAAAATACGTATAAAAATCGTAAAGTACGATGTACACTCAACGCCCAGGCATGATAGCGTCGGACTGTAATTTGAATATACGAGTCAACATTATATATATATATATATATATATATATATATATATATATATATATATATATATATATATATATATATATATATAGCCTAAATCGAGCGCTGGGCAGATATCTTCGCATTCTAATAAAACATCCTCCATCGTTTCCCTAGCATTACCGCAGCAAGCACATGCTGCTTCTTCTCGCTTTATAAGTGCGTGTTCTAAGGCATCCTGATCTCGCTTCGAAAAGTAAAGAGCTTCCCTTTGAGTTACCATAAAGTCTTTCCTTATTTCGATGCGGTGGAGGCGAGCGCCATCTGGAGGTGTTGCAAGGAACTGGGCGCGCCGTTTTATGGCCTTGAGATTTGCACGCGCAAATCTCGGAGGCCATGGCCGCTCTATGAATGGTAGATACGCTGGAAGAGGGGTTTGTGGTTTTATTTTTGATATTCCCGCGCCTAAGAACGCCCAGCGGAGTCTCGAACCACCACTCGCGCCCTTAAATCCTTTAGTCCTCTCCTTCTTCGACTGTCGCTCCGATGCCGGAGTTCCGATGATGATGATGGCGGAGTTCCCCTAATATATATATATATATATATATATATATATATATATATATATATATATATATATATATATATAATATTGCACTTGAAGAAACTTAGTGTGACCTCAATAACTGCTCACTGAAGTGACGGCCTTATATGAGGATTTACACGACTTCATAGTAGGAAAAAGTTTTGTTTCATAGCCTGAGTCCTCTCCCACAATCTGGCGTTTCCGATGTAATCTTCCTTCGTGTAATTGTTGTATAGTTCGCTATCACTAATACTGATTCGCCTTTCCGGCGAAACTGCAACCTCTCTCTGTCTATATATATATATATATATATATATATATATATATATATATATATATATATATATATATATATATATATATATATATATATATATATATAATGTTTCTGTGAGTCCCAGCATAAGCGCTCCTGTGCATGACTGCAGTTGATCCTGATTTCGAGTGAATCCGGCTTCGCCTCAATTCGGTTACTGAGTAAATTATACGGAGTGCCCCAACTATCATGCACCAAGACTTAAATAATTGGGTTTTACATGCCAAAACCACGATCTGATTATGAGGCACGCCGTAGTGGGGGGTTCCGGAAATTTGGACCACCTGGGGTTCTTTAACGTGCACCTAAATCTAAGTACACGGGTGTTTTCGCATTTCACCCCCATTGACATGCGGCCGCCGTGGCCGGGATTCGATCCCGCGACCTCGTGCTTCGCAGCCCAACACCATAGCCACTAAGCAACCACGGCGGGTCATGCAAAGGGCAGTTGGGTTACTCGAAGAAAACCTAGTGCATACTGTTTATAGTTCAGCGGAGTAGCCGCCAGTAATTCTTTCGGTCCTGAAATTTAATTCGACACTTTTAATTAACTATCTCATTCCAAAAATACTGTCCTAATTATGAAAGTGTCGATGAGACATTTGTAGGCAACCCCAAATTACTCTAACTGCTGTGTTTTTAGCGACGTACTAATTGCGTGCAATTTTTTTCCGACTAGCAAACAAACATCATGAAACATGAAAAATACCACCAGACTGTGCTCCCACCCGCATCCATAAAGCAGCGCCCTCAAATAAGCTGATTGAAAGCAACTGCACTGCCTGTCGCAAATCCGAAGAGACGGCGCATCACCTTGATAATGGTACGGAAGGAGCACCAACAGCAGGTTTCGTGGCTTTGCAACTATTCCTTAGCCATTCCTTCCCCTCTACGTGAGACTTATTATCCGTCTCTCAAGGCCAACTGATCATATTGTTAACAAAAGCCCCTTGATAACGCGGCCGAAGCGCTGCTCCGACCAGGCACGAAACGCGAAAAGCAATGTAATAGGCATAGCATGTTCCAAATCCCAGCTTTGCTCGCACCGCATTGACCGAGTGCGCGCGCAGCTATATTTCGCACCAGAAACTGGCTTCGGACCAATGCCAAATTAAAGTGACGGTTTTAGTTTTCATGAGAGTGTATATGAGCTGCAAAAACATCTTCAAAGCATTAAATTAAAGCGTAACAAACAGACCGGAGAGCGGCCTACGTGTTGGGAGAAGGCAAAACCGATGCGTTCAGCAAAGTAAATAACTACTTCTAAATGAGCCAAATTGGCAATCGCGACGCCTGCACAAAAAACAAACAAAATAAATGCATCAAATTTTAGTGTGCCCTTATTACCTACGAATTCGCAAGCGCCGTTGAACACCAGCTGCTGCTTAGAGGACGTGTTCGAATAGGTCTCCTTCTGCAGATACGAAGTACTGAGTCCGCTTTATCACATCTTCAGTGGCTTTCTTGTTGATCAACGCTCTAATTCTACGGCAGACATCCGTTATCCTTGTCTTGAGCTAATCTGACGTCCATCTCGATCATGTAAGCACGATCTCTCACTTAACGCCAAAGAAAGAAATCGAGTGGCGAGAGGTCACCAAGTAAGCCAATTTACAGGCCCGTGCCTTCCGATCTATTGCTCATGAAAAGTCGCATCCAGCCAGTTTCGTGCTCGACTGCTGCTGTGTGCTGATGTTCCGTCTTGCTGATACCACAGAAGTGGAAGACGTGACAGCGGGACTTCGCTGAGAAATCATCCACCACTCCTTCAAGAATTTCGCCCATATAACGATGTCCAGTCAGTGTGTGATCGAAGAAGATAGGACTGATTATAGCACCGGCATAAATTCCGCACTCCACACTGAACTACCACTGGTACTGGTGCCCATTACGCTTTACTCAGTCATTAGGGAGTGAGCACGATTTCAAGATTAGACCGTATTGTATCATAAGTTAGGCGTGTAAGCTTTGTGATGCGTGAATAAATATTAGTTGGTTACGTCATTCCTTCCTTCCTCTTAAGAGGAAACTAAAGCTTCCCTTAAGAGGAAGCTTTAGCTCGGGCCCAACTCCAACGCGGCCTATTCAAACACATGTAAAACGCAAAAACGTTTTTCTGAAATAACCACTGGACCGATTTTAAAGAATTTTATTGCATTTGAGAGAGAAAGCTAAATTCTAGTGACTGTTGGAAGTAGAATTTTGATTTAGGGCTTCAATTTGGTTAAAAAGATTTTCAAAAATTCAGAAGTCTGAAAAAAATAGAAGCACGAAGTTTACAAACTAATAGCTCTGCATCAAGAACAGATATCGCGGTTCTGTAAACGGAATCCATTATATCATTCAAAGCGGACAAATTTCATAAGTCATTTTACATCTTACGTGAATTTGTTGCGTTGTTTACGAGGGTTCTGCAAAAGTTGTAATTACATATTAATCAATTTTTTGAGATTCATGTGTAAGATGTCATATTTGTCCGCTTTAGATGTGCTATTAGGTACAATTCACAGAATTGTGATATCATTTTTTCTTGCTGAGTTACGGAGTTGTAAACTTGATAGTTTCGTTTTCTGAAAATTTGCGATTTTTACTAATTTTTAAAATAGAATTGACAACATAAATCAAAAATTCGAAACCAGCAGGCACTAGATATGAAGTTTTTCTTTTAAATGCAATAAACCTCGTCAAATTTTGTGTAGTGGTTGCCGAGAAAAACGAATTCTCCTTTTACATGTATTTAGATAGGAGTACCCGAGCTAAAGCTCGGGTACTCCTCGGGTACTAAAGGTTCGTTGTAGACTGCGTCATTGTAATGGAGAGAGAAGCAGACAATCGACCGTCCGCCAGAACGCCTGTTTACTTCTGCTCATCGTCGTCTTCTCCCGCTCGCTGTGCGAGTGCCCTAGGCCAAGTGCACTTCTTCACAATATATATATATATATATATATATATATATATATATATATATATATATATATATATATATATATATATATATATATATATATATATATATATATATATATATATATATATGAACTAGAAGAAAGGAAACCGAACGGCCAGAGTTTTATTAGTCATATGATAAGAAGCCAACAAACCCGACTTTGTATGCTGGCTTCTTATTATTATCATCATCAGCAGCAGCAGCAGCAGCCTATCTTTAGTGGCACGAGCATCGAGTGACACTCTTGTTTCTAGAGCAACACTTCCGGTTCACCTCCTGAGACGAGCGCGGAGGAGATTCAAAATAAATCGGGAAAAAAGATAGAAATAAAATATAACAGATGGGTTTCATTATAGATATGATATCAGAGCGTGAGTTTAGTTACAAGTTGAGTTACTGAAGTGTATGGAATAATAAGAATTAATTAGAAATCACTGTTTATCGTATTCCTGGAAACTCGGAATTAGAAATCGGAAGAAATGATATCACTCTTGACGTCACACACATGATATTTAACCGGCTAATTAATGGAAAACAGAGTCTGTCGAGGAATACGTGTACCTATAGGTCAATTACTCACAGAGGACCCTGATCATGAGAAGCAAATTTACAGAAGAATAAAAATGGGTTGGAGCGCATTCGGCAGAAATTGTCAGAGCCTGATTGGAAGCTTACCATTATCATTAAAAAGAAAGGTGTGCAATCAATGCATTCTACCAGTGCTGACATATGGGGCAGAAACTTGGAGACTGACAAAGAAGCTCGAAAACAAGTCAAGGACCGCGCAAAGAGCGATGGAACGAAGAATATTAGGCGTTACGTTAAGAGACAGGAAGAGAGCGGTGTGGATGAGAGAGCAAACACGGATAGCCGATATTGTAATTGACGTTAAGAGAAAGAAATGGAGCTGGGCAGGTCATGTATGCGTAGGTTAGATAACCAGTGGATGATTAGGGTTAGAGAATGGGTGCCAAGAGAAGGGAAGCGCAGTCGAGGACGGCAGAAGACTAGGTGGGATGATGAAATTAGGAAATTCGCAGGTGCTAGCTGGAATCTGTTGGCGCAGGACAGGGGTAATTATAGATCGCCTTCGTCCTGCAGTGGACATAAAGTAGGGGGATAATGATGATGATGAGTTGCCTCCGAGTTCGGTTCGCGCGTTGCGATCGCCTAAAGTTAACCTAAAGAACACCAACGCCGAGGTGCGCGTGCCACTTTAGAGACACCGAAGTCAAAGATTAGGGTCGCCCACTATTTTTTTTTTTTTTCCTAGCACTGCCAAATAATGGAACGGCCTTATTTACGATATCGCGCCCATTACCTGCTCGTCTGCCCTCACGGAATAAGTTACCTCACGCCAAGTATTGTAACAAAGTGTACACTAACATTTTCATTTTTTGTGATCCCATCCCTTATGTAATACTCCCTAGCGGAGTCTGTAAGGTATTAAAGTTAAAGTAAGGAATATAAATGTAGTAGCAAATGCCCTCATACAAACTGCGCACCTAAACTTCCCTTTCACGCATTATTGCCTACATTTGACTAGAACACTCACCAAGGCTACACGCTTTATGAAAACTTCGCAGGCAGTATGCACGTTGTACGGCTTTTCAATGTTCACACCAAATACCAAGATTGAAGTTCTGTACAGCAGTCAGTGTTTGCCATAAATGAATAAGAAACGGAATGTTTATGTTTTGAGCGAATCGTCATACAACATTCTACATCTTGAATTTCCAAGCATTTGTTCTTTCCGGAAAATTTATGGACAGGCAGGGCGCACATCTGCATTGCAAGAGCAGTAGACCCCTTATACTATACATAACTTCCAATTACAAGCCGCAGATTTTCATCAAGCATGCAGTTTTGAAAATCAAAGTGTACTTTAGGCGTGGCAAGAAATAAGCCGAAATATCCTTCAAACGGTACCGCTGTCACGCTATGCAATCCGAGCATGCACGAAGGGAACGACCGCGCCGGAGCCAACAGCGCCGAGAAGTCCCTCTTAAGAGGGCGCCACTGCAACTTGTCGCTGGTCATGGAGTCTAATGTAAAGCTACAAGACGTACGTTGGCCCCGACCTAAACCTTTTGTAAAATTCCGCGTAGTCGGCTGACTTCGTAAGCTCCTATCGACTGAAGCACCCTCGCCGTAAGCGTATAGGAGAAACACGGGGGTTCGACTTCCATCTGAGGAAATTCAATTTCATTTCCGTTTTAATTATGATTAATGCTATTCAGTTAGACGCAGCATTAGAACGACAGAAAGCTGAGCTAGTTGGTAAGGATTCATTATGCAAAAAAGAAGTGAGGCGTGCAACCAGGACACAAGAGTAGAGAAGTGGACAACACGAACGCCGACTATCAACTGAAGGGAGCACTGAGGCGAAAAAAGAAGACACAAAACTCATCTGCGCATGCTCAGGAATGGTAACACCACGTGTCAGACGGGTACACGTGCCGGTCTACGTGAGAGATAACTGTTAAGATACTTAATCTCTTCCTTATGTAAAGTAATCGAAGGCTGACTCACGCACGCACTTCCACCATTAAAGATATGCCATGCCTCTACCATAAGACGCGTATCTTCATTCTTATGCCTGTACAATATCGCGCATTCATCTAACTCTGGCGTGCAGTTACAATCTCGGCAATGTAGCGAAAGATTAGAAGGCGACCCACCGGTTAACAACCTTTTATGTTCTATTAGCCTCTGATTGATACACCGTCCTGTTTGCCCTACGTAGAACTGGCCACAGCTAAGGGGAATTTTATACACCACACCCATACGACAGCCAGTAAAACTGTTGTTCTTATTGTGCTTCACTGGACAAATATCTGTTCGTTTTTTGCCTTTTACCCGCTCCTTTTTATTCTGTACGGCAGCACATATCTTACCTAGCTTATTGGGAGCAGTGCAAGCAACATTAACATCATATCTACTTGCAACTTTTTTAAGCCCGACACTGAATGAATATACGGAATAGCCACTATTCTTTTTTTGCTACTACTGCTTTCTGTAATCACGTCCGTCCCTCTCGAAACCGACTTCTTTAGGCGCTCAGCCACAGTGTCCTGTCTGCACGCCTCAGTTCTTTTTTGCGTAATAAACGCAGCAGTTCTTTCCCTTATACTTGTTTCGGTCATGGCTCGCGACTAGCAGAAAATTGAGAATCAGCCCCTAGGTTTGCCCTATTATTCTAGCTTAAAGCTACAAGTGCCTTCAAAAATTTCCCGCTCTGAGGCGGCAGTATTGGGCCGCCTGTGGCTCGGGGTGGCATTTACGAAGGCCTGCTCGTTCCGCATTGAAATGGGGGATACGCCCATGTGCGACTCTTGCGGAACCACAGAAACGATTGAACACATCCTATGTATCGTTCCCCAATATAACGTCGAGCGCGAAGTTCTCCGAACAACACAACACTGAACCAGCTGGACTCTCGAACATCTTCCGTAATTAAGATCCTTGGACCCTGGCCGCACGCGTCGATGGCACAGAAAGCCACGAAAGCGCTCTTGAAATACCTCAAGTCGACAGGTCTTGGGAACCGTGTGTAGACTCAGTGCAAACCTTCCACTGTGCGCGAAACTGTGCTCTCTCTCTATCTCTCTCTCTGTCTCTCTCTCCCCATCCCCATACCCCCTTCCCCCAGTGCAGGGTAGTAAACCGGACGTGCGTCTGGTTAACCTCCCTGCCTTTCGTCCTCTCTCTGTCTCTTTCTCTCTCTCTCTCTAGCTTAAAGGGACCGACAATCAACTTTTCTTGTACGTGTATATGTAATTTTTTTTTATGTCCACTACAGGACGAAGGCCTCTCCCTACGATGTCCAATTACCCCTGTCCTGCGCAAACTGATTCCAATTTTCACCTGCAAATTTCTGAACATCATCACCTCACCTAGTGTTTCTGCTGTCCTCGACTCGATTCCCTTCCCTTGGCACGCATTCTGTAGCTCTAATGGTCCACCGGTTATCCATCGTACGCATTACATGGCCTGCCCAGCTACGTTTCTGCTCATATATATATATATATATATATATATATATATATATATATATATATATATATATATATATATATATATATATATATATATATATTTAGTTATTTATTTGAGATACCTTACAGGCCCAATGGGGCCATTGTGTAAGGGGGGCTACAAAATCAAGGGGAAAAAAAGAGTAAACAGCCTTCTAAAGTGTAATACAAAAGATACGCCTCAATGCAGGGCTCATCAACATTACTACCAAAACCATGTAAAAGGAACAACTGAAGTAATGAAAGGCCACAAAGGTACACTTAGGAAATAACACGAGTAAAACTCAACGTAAGGTACTAATACTAGAAAGTATATATATATATATATATATATATATATATATATATATATATATATATATATATATATATATATATGTATATGTATATATATTATTTTCAACAAGAATCGCGGCGGTTAATAGTGTAATGTTAAACTAAGATATTGATGATTTGCCGATACCACACTTCATAGAACGCACCGGCCGATGCGCGTAACTTGATACTTCGGGCGCGCGCGCCTTGTTGCACGCCGGCGCCATCGTGCGACGGGCGCGGGAGAGTGATTTCAGGCGCTTTGTTTCCGACTTTCTGGCGAAGATGGCGCTGCATGTCGCGCACCGAGCCGCGCCAAACTGCGCAAGCGTTGCGCCGCCGTAGGAGGAGAGGCGGCGGAAGCGGCGGCAGGTGCGGGTGGCGGCCGGAAGGAGAGGAAAGTGCGCCGCGCCGGCGGTCGCCGGGTTCCGCGTGCCCCGGGCGAGGCGGAAGCCGCTGGTCACTGGGTTAATGGGGGGAGGGAAGGGACAACAGGGCCGCCCGGACAACGACCCCGAGCCGGCCGGCCTGCTGTGCGCGCACGGGGCGGCGGCATCATCGATCGCTCGGCATAGGCCGGTGGCCAAGCCCCGGGCTTCGACCACCGGTCGCAGGCATCTCGCGACGACGACACCTCGGGGCACCTCACTGCTATGTTTGCCCCGGCCCTCCTCACTCTGCGGAGCGTGGCAGTTGGCTGGAGCAAAATTTAACGCCCACCGCCCCGGAGAGGTCGTTGGCACGACGCTCGGGCAAGCATGCGGCGAAGCCAGCACCGGCGCGGTGCGTCTTGCCGTTCTTGTCAACACTCGCAGTTTCGACCCAAAAGAAAAGAAAACAATAAAAATAAATAAATAAACAATAAGAACAGTTTTTTTTATGAAAGGTAAAAAAGGTTGTTTCGCTGAAGCTTTGCGCGCAGGGATTGTTTATTTCTGTTGTGTTTGTTCGCACACCAGCATGTCTTGATAGGCGAAAAAACAAACAGCCTGCGTTGCTACGGGCGACGACTTTGACGCGTTGTTTTCTTCGTATTTTCTCCCCATTGTTGGCGTGATCGAAATTTAGTCGATACCTAATCCCCTACTTTTGCCACACCTTCCAAGCTTTGGAAAGGCGATCATCGTAAAACGGCGAAGTACATGTAACCCGTTAGTGTTGCCGGAAATTTAACGAAACACGCTTCGGCCCACGCTGTTTGCAGAATGTATTTGAATTTGACGAATGTGTGGATGGTCGCCGAAGTTTTCACGTTTGGTGGAAAAGCAGCATGGCGTGACTGCACGTGAATGCACTGGGCAGTTCAGCTCCCGTGCTGTGAAGGTTTCTCCAAACATGAAGCGCTGTCGCAACTGCAAGCGACTAGTAGCACTGTCGAAGCACACTTCCTAGACGGTCGATTAGAATTGTTCAGGTTGTAATAGGATACACGACAGGGCCAGTTATTAGCGATGCATGATTGTAATTATCGAAAGATTCACGAGAAAATAAAAAACAAACTGACACAGACGTTTTTTTTTTTTGTTGTTGTTGTTGTATTTTTTCATGATCCCGTGTTTTTTGCGCCAATCACAATGAAGTTTGTACAGGTTGTGCTATAAGCGACAATAGCCATAACATGTCACTCATCTGTAAACATACACGCATTTTCCGCGCAGTGTAAACGGGAATGTTCCGCCGCAAGTCTCCTTGTTTCATTTTTGCGGGCTTTCAATCACAGAATGTTGGTTCCCAACAAGCATGATTGTTGGGACACAGATAGAGAACTGCAGTGAGCGTCCTCGTTCTTTTACCAAATTCTTTTTTGTGTGTGTGAGCCAATGACAGCACAGGAAATGGAGCGACTGGTTAGTAAGCTCGCAAAGGACGTCTCGACTGGTTACGATGAAATAGAAGCGGTACCAGTGAAGTACATTGCCAGCATGGTAGCGCTTATTCTTGCGTATACAATGAACTTAACCTTTGCGAAAGGCATATTTCCAGATTGTTTGAAGATAGCAAGAGTCATTCCGGTATACAAATGGGTAAATAGAGATCTGCTAATTCATTATATGCCTAATATTGGTATTACCGATGCTCAAAAATATTTGAACGGGTCATTAGTGAAAGGATGACAAAATTTTTATGTAAGTATCTAGCTCCCTTGACATAAAAATTGTTACAGCGCAAAGACATGCAACCACAAGTATCAAGGACGGGACACAAGCGCCTTGATACTTGTGGTTGCATTTGTTTGCGCTGTAACAATTTTTATGTCAAGTCTCTACCAACTCACTCGCCCAGAAAGAAGTTTCAATCTAGCTCCCAATATGGTTTTCTAAAAGAAAAGAACAGTGGTTCTGGCACGTAAAGCCCCAGACTTCAATCTAATTCAATTCAAAACAAAAATAAAGGAAACTGACATTGCTCCATATAAAGGAGAAAGTTATTCGAGGAAGCCAAAATAAGTTTTACACATTAGAGTTAGTCCTAGAGATACGACAGTCGTTCGATTCGGTCAATCATGAGCTGCTGTTGTTGATGCTGCAACAATATGGCATAAGAGGTATACCATTTGAGTTAACGACAAATCACGATATCGGTTTCAATTCAATGCAGCAAATAACTTCTCAGCCGGTTAAAGGTTTCAACTGGAGTGCCAGAGGGATCAATACTCGGGACAATGTAGTTCTTACATGTCTGCTATATTCATTAAGGATATAGCAGACATCGTCACTGAGCAATACATAGGAATTTGTGCAGACGACAGTAATGTATTTTTGGACCAAAAGACATCGCCTAATTTATACGATGACAAACTGCTATCTAAGGGCGTTATCTATATGTTTACATCGTAACAAGCTACATTTAAACGCAAATAAGACACTGTACAGAATATTCACCCCGTCAAACAAGCGTGACATATGTGATATTGTCATTAAGTACGGACCGAAATGAATTACACGAGCAAATGAATAGAAAATTCTGGAAGTCTGTTTCCACGAAAACATCACATGGACTGCGTACATATTACATTTGACTTCGGACGTAGCCAAGGCCATAAGCTGCATTTGTATGATTAATTCTTTAATACCACTGTGGCTGAAAAAAAACTGCATTACTGCTTAGTTTATTCAAAGATCGCATATTGCATTCTAGTCTGGGCAACAACTACCGATTGCAGTCATAATAAATTGCTAGTTGCTAGAAAGGCATTGCGACTATTTGAAAATTTTATAGGTGACGAACGGGAATTACGTACGCGGGAATTATTCACAAAGCATAGCATTTCAAGTCCAGCAGATCTTTATTGAAGCTCATGCAACATGGGCACAACATGAATTTGTGTAAAGAACACTGTTGCCGAAAGTGACAGATATAAATTCCGAAAGTTGTACGTCTGCTACCAAATTCAGAACTAATTACGGAAAAAAGACATTACATTAACAAATTACACACGTCTTGAATAAATATGAAGGAATAGCAACCTGGAGCGAGTCTGCGGGAAAATTGAAGCATGTGTCCAAGCTGTATCTTACAGCTATAGTTGTTGGACTGACGTTGGACTGTGACCATCTCTATATCATTTGGAGCCCTTTTTAGAAAACTGTGAATTACTGCTGTATTCTGTTATTATTGTGAATATGTTGCCTTATTTCGCTTTTTGTTAGTATAGTTTGTTTTTTGATATGTTGGTATTGTAGCAGATTATTCGGGTTTGTTTTTCTGCAATGTTGACTATCGTGCTTGTTGCACATCGATTTAGAAATTTTCATTTACATTACGGCTTTCATGTGAAGAAATGCTTTCGCATCACGTCTGAAATTTATGAACAGGTGAGTAATTTCCAGATTTCTGGACAAACATTTGTCAATGTCGCTTCTCTTGTTGCAAAACGTGAGGCGCTGTTCGAACATTGTTTTTTGTTATTTTTTTATATTGATTGAACTTGTTGCGAATTGAGGGGGGAGAGGCCTTTGCTGCAGCCTTTAGCATCTGCCGCCTCGGCCAAAACCTAAAATAAAGTGACATTGAATTGAACTGAAAAAAAAAGAAAAGATAGAGATTGGTTAGGTTGAAATAGCTGGAGAGTGCTTGTGCTACTCGGGTATTATTCAATATCTATTTAAGCATGTACGCTTTGCTATGCCGACACCGTATACCGATGGCCACGCGATCGCGTGATCACGTTTTATTTGTTCCAAACTGTGGGCACTATCCCCGTGTTTTAAGTCGGAGTAACAAATTAGTACTGTTTGACCGTAGCGCCGACATCCAGCCTCGGGAGCGTGACGTTTACGTAATGTGCCAGGCAGCCGCAAACTGCCTTCGTGCTTTGGACCATCCTACAACGCCTTGGTGCTACCCACCTACAAAAACACCATCACGACAGCACATGCGATTCAGAGTTGCAGAGTGTGTGCACCATTCCATTCCCACAACATACCCGGAGGGCGGCTATCCCTGCATTTCCACTCCTTTTCAACTCCTCCGAAGTGCGAGAGTTGGGCCATTCCCACGTACTCCCGGGGTCTCTGAGCTTATTAATTCCACTCTTCCCATCCCAGTAAATGAAACGCTTTCTTTAAGATTGTTTACTACTTGCCCCCCTCCCTCCTCGCTCCCTCCATCTGCGCGTCCAGTAATTATAACATATTTCTGAAGTTTTAACAATCTTACGAATTATGCAGCGCACTATTTCTTCACGTACGTGCTATTATTCTGTCACTTCGATGACTAACATAAAAAGCAAAACGTATTGATGTGTTCTGCAGACGGATCTATTTTGTTTCACATTATATTAACGGGTATCAGTTTTTCCAGCACACCTCTCTTACCGCCAGTTATCGCACCTTCTGGATATATTCGACCGTCTAAAAAAAATGTCGCGCTCGTGCCAAATCGGCGTGGACTCGCTCAGGGTGCAATTGTTTGCGAAGTCGTTTTCGGCTGCAATATTTGTGTCGTAGGTCAAGCGTACTCCTACTAAATCGAATAATTATTGACATTAAAAGGTGCTGCCTTTAAATGCGCTATAAACCTTGTAATGCGAAAAAGGTTCTGGGTCTTCAGAAGTGTAGAATCGATGCCGTGTTTTACAGCGAAAGCGGTATATGGCTAACTTCCGTAGTTTTTCCGGCATCCGTCAACAGAAAAAAAAAATCATCATATGGGCCGGTCCTGGTGATAGTGCAGAAAGGGTCCAAGCTCGATGGCACATACCACTGTCGGCTCGGGAACCTCTAACGCGCCCTTCGGTACCTTAGCGATGAGCCCACGTATGGGAAGTGCTAAACGCTTGCTTCACCTCCGCCTCGGGTCGGCCCGGCATTGCACTGTCTTTGGGCCGACCCGCGGTGGAGGTGAAGCACTTTGCTTTTCGTTTGAGAGCTTTGACTGTCGTCAGCTTTCACTGCCATTCCATCTTCACAGAGTGGAATGGTTGTCAATTTTATCATTACGGCATGAGAGGTAGTCACCTATAGGTAGCTACCGAAGGAGCCGGTCGTGTTTATAAGTTCAGAACTGTGATCAATTCGGCACATCTAGTTTAGTCTAAATGGCAAATCCACCGGTTTTGTAGTCTCTCTGAAGATTAAGACTTAGTGCTCCAGGACTACTGCCCAATCCATTCCAACACCATTCCGGAATCTCGGGCTCCCATTAGATTCCTTCTGCCCAACTGGTGCCATCATCCTATCCCAAATGCAATCCGCGTATGTGAAAACGGAATCATTTCAACTGTGGAGTCGCCACTTCCCAAGCACTGATGCTATTTTCCTCCTCCTCTCCGTAGCATGATCCACGTGTATAGCCTTCTAAATACTATTTGAACCATTCTCCACCGGGAAACGGGTGCACTTCTCTACTGCTCGGTCGTATGATAATCGTCTCAACAGGAAACACTCTGCAAGGCAAGATACACTGAATCAAAGAGAGAGAGAGAGAGAAAGGATAAAGGTATGCGATGCACTAAGTAATGGGAACGAATTGGTTAACGCAAGCAGCCTAGAGTTGTAGTTTCCTCGTCAGATATAAAAATACGACAAGCGGACTGCGGTGATCCTGGCCGGGCGGGTTGATGCGATCCCCTCAACGTCTTCGACAGCGCAAAGGCACCACCCTCTTGGTGAATGAACGCCAGTGACCGCGGAATTATGCAAGCCGCGTGCTGCCGCTGCGTGGGGAAGGTAGCTTCGCTTTTCCGTGTCCACATTTTTTCTTCGTGCCACGGGTCGCTTGACAGACTTAATGTAGGGTTGCTAATCATCTCTTCAGTGCATGATGGGCGTGGGATTTTGTCACAGTAAAGGGCATGCTTGTTTATTTATTGAACAAACAGCTTTCGTTATGGCGGCAAGGCAGTTTTCTGTGCAAGCTTCGCTTCCGTAATCATGTTATGTTCACTCTGCTCCAATGAGCCCTAATGTGTGTACAAATGGCGATACTTGTGCGCACGCAAGTAATTACCGCATAGACTTCCATTACAGTTCATTACAGTTCGCGGACTGCGTGACAGTGCCCACAGAAACAGTTCGTTTGTATCGTGTGTGTGTGTGTGTGTGTGTGTGCGTGCGTGTGTGTGTGTGTGTGTGTGTGCGTGCGCGCGTGTGTGTGCGTGTGCGTGTGTGCGTGTGCGTGTGTGCGTGTGCGTGTGTGCGTGTGTGCGTGTGTGTGTGCGTGTGTGCGTGCGTGTGTGCGTGTGTGCGTGTGTGCGTGCGTGCGTGTGTGCGTGCGTGCGTGTGTGTGTGTGTGTGTGTGTGTGTGTGTGTGTGTGTGTGTGTGTGTGTGTGTGTGTGTGTGTGTGTGTGTGTGTGTGTGTGTGTGTGTGTGTGTGTGTGTTGTATTTTCTTTTGTCCTTTTCTCTCTCTCTCACCTATCGCATCCCTTTGCCTCTCCCCCAGTGTGTGCGTGTGCGTGTGTGCGTGTGTGTGTGGGGGGGGAAGCCTTGAAAGTAGATATGTTGTTAATGCAGAAAATCCCCACGGGCCCTTGTCTGCCTTGGTACGACGCATACGCACCCAAAAAGAGGCATCAAGAAGGCCATTTTAAGCCCTTCCGTTCGTTGTGGTTTCCACCGCATCCAACCTTTTTTGATAAACAGAAGTTAT
Source organism: Dermacentor variabilis (assembly GCF_050947875.1). NCBI lineage: Eukaryota > Metazoa > Arthropoda > Arachnida > Ixodida > Ixodidae > Dermacentor > Dermacentor variabilis. Next base: position 287,743,199 of record NC_134568.1, read on the forward strand.
TCCATTCTCTTATATCGCACCCGCACAGGGTCAACGGAAACTCCAGCTTAGACTTGCCTTGGGCTTGGACAACCTACGACATTATCTGACCCATCATCGTCGTGTGTGCATTGTCAAGCTCTTGGTGACATTGAACACTGCATACTAAAGTGTCCTGAATTTGAAAGATAACGTTATATATTAATTGGTGAGCTAAGGCTTTGTTCCCGCTAGGACATTGGATATTTAGGAGTGAAGTCCTTCGGCTCCGCCTGAAGTTCCTCCGTGATACAGGGTTGCAAAGTGAATGGTGCGCCGCATGTGTCGTCCTCAGCGAAAGCGCTGAGGCTGGGGGAAGAAATGTATCCCATAGACCAGTGCGTTTAGTGAGCACAAGCTGGCGCGCACCCTCTGCACGCTTCGCTGCTCGCAAAGCTAATCGCTTTTGCTTCCTCTATGGAAGCTACATCCCTGGACTGAGTAAAAAAACGAAAGATTAGCCACACAGTAGGCGTGTGACTCGTGAAAATCTCGTCGACCATTAGGGTGCCAAACACCGCCAAACACCGCCAAACGAGGCTGACGCCTTCTGTTGCCGCCAGCAAGGCCGCATCCGAGGACAGCGCGAAAACCCCGAGGCGCCAGCTCGCGTTCGTAAGCGTACACTTGTCCACCATTTAGCGCTGCGTCGATTTTGCTCGCGCGACTGCCTGGCACGGAGCGTTCTTTTTCCGCGGTCTCGTGTGCAGCTGTACGAGAGGGTCAAGCACCGCGGCGGGTATACCTGGCCGCCGTGCGTGCACAGTGCACGCGAGCTCGGGAGTCGCGTTTCCGACAGCCTAATTTCGCGCTCGCGCGACGCTCTGCTCTGGTGGCCCAGAAGAAGGGCAGCTGCGGCGAAAGCGGCAGCTGCGCCGAGAGGGCCGAAGGCCGCTGCGGTCCGCTTCTCCCGCGGCTGCGGCGGCACGTGACCCAAGTGCGTTTACCTTTCCTCCAGGCTCGAGGACCTACTTTGCGGCCAGGAAAACGTTATCGCTTGTTACGGGACGCATTGCATGCATTGCGTAACAGGGTATTTTTAGATTCCTCGCGTGCGGCGATCAGGATAAAAATGGTTTCACGTCGCCCGGTTAACTTCCGAGGTCCGGTTTTCTTTGTGCTTCCCGTTCGTTGTTTCTTTCTTTTGCTTGCGCAACTTGTTACAGAATTTGGAAACTGCACTGGGTGCATGATTACAATTCGGGTACGTGCGCTCGCACGTGTTTCAAGGTACTGCAAGCGTACGGCAAGACACTGCGAAATTACTGCAGAGGGGAATCAGGAGATCACTGCAGTCGTTCATCCACAGCGGCAGTCAGGGATAGTACAAGTATTTGTCGACAACTAGGCAGCGGTGTCGTAGAGAAATGCATCACGGCTTCTCTTATTATTTTTTTTATCCCCTTCAGTAACGTATTATGATGGACTGCCGATAAATGCATGAAATTTACATAATGTTATGCCAAGATGCTGCCGAATCCATTGAGAACAAGTTGAAGGCGGTAGAATGACTCTTTATGAATTGTTGTCAGTCATCTTAACTGCGGAATAATTAAATATATATTTATTGTGCGGTCAGCATTGGTGCATTTCTTCATAAAAATAATTGATCCACGTATACTCCAATTACGCGCGTAAGCTAATTATTGGCTGTGAGTATTACTAAAGGAAGAAAATATATTTCGCAATTCCTACCGAAACGTGCCCCACTTCAAACGTTCCGTCAAGCACGGCAGTGCAGTCGCCGAAGCGGTTGTCTGCAGTGGTGCATTTGACGCAGAAGTAACATGGTCAATTTGCCCTAAGCCTAACGCTCTCCTTGCCACCGCTACACAGAAATGGCAAATTTGCGTACACAAATGCGTACGCCATGCCTTGGCGGCTTGTTTTATTATATCTTGTGTGTGGTTCGTATTTTTATGCGTGCTCGCCACGCAGTATTTCTTTGTGGCAGTTAAGTGGTTTACGTTCCCAACTAATGCTCTTTTATCGTGTAAACTTTGCAAATAAATTTCGGCAATCTTGCAAACGGGTACGTGTGACCAAGCCTATACGATGGTTAAGAAGTTATGCTCACTGTGCGTAGTTGCTTTGTATAGTCTATAAGCAATCACTTTTTTGTAAGATTCTGAATATAACTCAGTGGCATAAATAAGATGCCAAGTGTCAGTAATTAATGCTGTTTGGGTAAAAAAACTGAGTTCCAGGAATGTTAATATAAGAACTCGCAAGGCCGATAGAGACTCGAATGGACGAAGTTTAGTGAAATCCATGTACCGAGCGCCATACCAACGCTTGCTGAACAGCCATACCGACGACTGTGCACATACACTATAGCGCACCAGATTCCTACTGGTATTATTAGTGTGAAACTCTGTGGGTCTACTTATGTCTACATTCAAATATTGGGAAAGTGCGATAGTATTGAGTGTGGTTCCCTATGACCCACCGTGGTTGCTTAGTGACTGCAATTTTTTTTTATTTATTTATTTTTACGGGGGAGAAGGGGGGGCTATTGATCATCGTCTGGGATTCAGCAAATCTTTATCAAATGGAGCAGCATGTTTATGTAAAGCAACGCGTTCGACGACATAATGATGGAGATTGGTCATGTTGGACAACAACACCGATGGAGCAACATATTCGTGTAACATTGAGCGTATCACCCGAGTGTGCGTGTGACGACATCAGCAAGGCGGTGATATACCGCATTAAGATGACATAACGACGACGACGACGATGGCATAGCGATGTATTGTACTTGGAAAATAAAAAAATACAACCTCTTATGTTACGACCTGGGCCGATCCCCAGAGCTTGTCACGTACCATCTTAAAGCGCTGGTTGCCACCAAAAGGGATGGGAAAAGTGGCACGGTCTCAATTTTATAAGTAACCTTGTCGCTATGTAATGCCACAGACGCGTCAAGCGTCCCAAAGCACTAGCTCGCTCGACGAAAGAGTGGTAAGGTTGTCATCCTCTCGTGCCATGCATTCGTCTGGCCTAATGGGTAAAGCATCAGCTACTGCGCTGGGGGATCCTGGTTTGAATTTCACCTTTGAACGCGCAATCTTTTTAATTGAAGAGGTCCCAAGATCCGACCGCAAAGTTTCTGGTAAGAGGAAAAAAATGCACCGCTGGAATATATATATATATATATATATATATATATATATCAGGGGCATTTAGTGAATTCCCAATAGTTAATAGTAGTGTAATTCGACTATAACTGAGCAATACGAGAAAGAAAAGGAGAGAGAGAGAGCAAACTTTATGATATATCGAGATGTTTGACCACCTAGAAATCAACCTTCCGGAGCGCCGAGGTGAGGCGACTGCATTTTCACAATTCGCCACTATAGGAAATCTATAAACTATAAACCACTCTAAAATCCGGAGGGCTCCTCGATTTCCCGTTCGTGTTTGCTGGCGCGTAGGCGGCCTGAAGTGTTCGAATGCCTGGCTCTCGTTATCTCGTGGCCGCATACGACAATATGAGGCTTCGCGGGGTCCTGAATTATTGAACCTGGCGGCCAGCCCTCCGAGCTCTCTCGGGCGCCTGTGTAGTGTCGACGATCGAGAACAGCCTCTATATGCCCTCGGTAGTTTCGGGCGCACATCCCGCGCTCGGTTATGGACAGTACAAGGGTACAGCACAGAGGAGCCAACCCGCCGTCAGAGTCGGGAGCGCGCCGCAGGTCCGGTCTCATTCCACTGAGGGGTCTCAAAATGGAATGTGGAATGTCGATTGAATCGTCTTGCGTGCAAAAGGAGCGAATAAGCTTATGCATCTTGGAACCGTGGGCTTTTAAAGAAAGAGACGTGCCGATTGTGACGGAAGGCGCTCGCCGCATACTGAACAGCCGGTGTTTGCCCCGGTGTTCTCAGCTCCTTTGTTCGGTTATCGGCCGCGCGCGACCTCAAAGGACCGCGCGTGAAACAACATAGCCAATGGGCGTGCTTGGCGTTCGCTGTCGGCCACGACACAGGTGCTGTAAGCCAGCTGATAACTTGTGTAAGGCGGCAGGTGACTGCGTGGAGCTAAGAGCCCCGTTGGCGGCTTGCGGCCGGCGCGTCGCAGCTGGCAAAAACCTCCAGCGCAGTGCCAGCGTGCCTCACACAGTCTGGAGCCCTGATGTGTAAGCCTGTCGGCCCACGAAGGCAAAACGGCGCGTGATCTGCATCGGAGCTCCTCATCTCCAGCGCTCCTGAGAGCAAATGGCTTAGCGCTGCTAGACTGGATCCGACGTGTGAAACCCGGAATCAATGATGAAAGAGCATTGTCAATTGCTGATATAGCTGAGATCACTGGTCGAAGGTTCACGCACATTTACACCTGACAGGCAGGCGCCGTAGGTGTTTAAGAATTCGGATAGGAGCACTGCAGGTCTACCCACCCTGAATACAGCATGTGAAACGATTATGAGAATCAACGCCCACTGAGAGTCCTTAAAGGGCGCTTCGCAGTTTATATTTACTATAACGATGGTGAAGCGTAATGAAAAGCGGGCTGATCCCAGAGGCTACACGTGCAATCCGCGGTCACGTGCATCACGTGAGTCACATGGTTTTGGTTTACGCAGCGCGCTGATTTGCCGGGGAGCCATGTAATCGCTATGCTAAAAAACGCGTTGGAGAGAATTAAGTTTTATAAAGTTTAAATTAGTGCTCCACGAAAGTTTCGCTACATAGATTCCAAAATTTGCGTTGGATCTGCACAATATCTTCATTAATTGTTGTTTCCGTTGCTGCTCTCAGTTTCGTTTACAGCTTCAAGTCCAGTTCTAGTGTAATACTCCGTTGCCGTTAGCCTGGCTGATTTTCCTCCTCTAGAATAGCAAATTCGTCTCACAAGGCACGCAGATTGCATCGCAGTGGGGCGAAGTGTAGCACAGCTGTGCAGAGAGAGACTGTTTGATGAATGGAAGGCAAGGGCATTTTTTCTCATGCCCGTGTGCAACACGCTGTGATGCCGGAGGGACCACACGTAGTGCGAAATGTGGTGTTGTGCGTCGTCTTGGCGCATATTTACGCGACTGCAAATTCATCAACGAGAGATATCGCTCTTTGTGTCCTGGAGAACGGCGCTTAGGCGGAGCAATGACCAGTGCAGCCACCGGGCTAACGCTAATAAATCTACTACTGTCACCAGTTTCAAAGATAACATCGTATTGGCAGCAGTATATGCTGAATCAATAATCAGGTAGACAAAACTGTTCACACACAGGAGGACTGCGTGTAATCTCCAGACGACCAACATTATCGTTCCAAATTAGATCTGCAATTCTGAGCAATGCTATTTCCTTTTTAGATGAGTGTGTGTGCATGCCTGTGTGTGGGCGCGTCCGTGTGAGCACGCGTGTGTGCATGCGTGTGCCTGAGTGCGTGTTTTCAAAGAGAAGAATGAAGCCCATTTCGTCTTGACCTTTTTCACTAACATTGTGGGAGCATTGCTAGCAAGTAAGACATTCCAATTAAACATGATTGGGCGAGTATATGTACACGTTATACACCGCCGCTTTCATATGCCGAGGTGAAGCGAGGTTCAATAATGGAACGTACGGCACTCGATCGGCATGTTAAAAGCTCACTGGCAAATACGGTGACTTGAGGTTTAATTGGCATATATATGAGTACATGCAAATGGAGATCTAAAGTTGTTGTGTAGCACGGTGAAACGTATACCTTGCCACATTATGAGATGGCAAAGAGAATGTGAAGTCAGTAGCTACAACGGGGCATAATTTTCGACCACTCGGGATAATTATATAACGAGGGTAATGAGCTGTATATTGCAGGTATCGGAACAATACCTGTGTCTTAAACCGTCAGAATATATGTTGTATAAAGCAGCATTAAGTCATCCGATGGAAGGTTGTTTGAACGAAAATATCCAATACAATCAGTTGATACGACGCATGTCTCTCCAATATTATCATCATAAAAGGGGCACACGAAATCGAGGCAAGTGAACGCGTATAAGGCTCAGAAAGTAGGTCAGAAGATTCGTGTGAAATGCTATGCGAGAGTTCCAGATACGGTGTCGATTTTCGTATATGGTGGCAAGGTTCTGTTTCCGGCGTGAATGACTGCCCCTTAAACGAGGACGCTTATTGCGCGTGGCTGATTGGTTGACCCGAGGGTGTTACGCCTACGGAAATGGACGTCCTGCTTCGGGCGAAGGGACTCACGCGTCCACGCGAGGTGACACCGAGCGTGATTGAGCTGTCATCGTCGAGCCCGCTGGAGCGCTTTGAGTTTTCGGATGCTCGTTCCCTCACTCGAAGGCTGCCATCATCGCCCGCCCGGGCGTGTCGCGGTGGCGCTTCCAATAATGATGGGCAGCCGGTTACCTCGTCGAATGCCGTCAGGTTACGCAGTTTTGCCTATGGTTTTACTTCGGCACAAAATGTGCGCTCATATGGACAGTGTCCGTGCTTCTCTTTATTCCTTAGTAAATTAGAAATTGCCGCAACGTACATGCGGGTGGGGGGAGGGGGGGTGCGTTTGCCGTGGCATGCAGTGTTAGCGAAGGGGCTGAGTGGTCAAGGTACTCGCGTATAAACGACGGGACACCGCTTTTAATCTGACAAAGCGCAAGGTTTATATTCCCGTAGTTTCTTCGTGGAGTCACACATTTAAACGAAAATGCCTAACGCTTTCATAGAACTGCGGAAAGTAGACTAATGTGGACAAGAACGTGGCAGGAGACAAATGCGCGCAGCATAAAAACGGCCTTTCCCGAAGGAATGATTGATTTCCACGCGCCGTTGTGCGCTTTGCTACGACATAACCGATAGATGTGAACACTTCTACGCGCGAAGAAACTGCCAGTTGTATGGTTTCCACCGCACAGGAGACATGGTGTCGCAAGCAGCACGTTCGCCGTCGACGTCGTTTGCTGGGAGCACGCGGAAGTGTCCAGGAAAGGGCTCTACGATAACTGATGGGTCCGATGTGATGATGTTGTATCCGTTGATGTGTGCGCAAGCGCTTTGAAAGCGTTGACCTGTTACAGCAACAGTGTCGGGCAGGGATCTATAACATAGCTTGTGTTGTTTGTTCTCTAGCAGATCTTCTCTGAACTTCCCGAGATTGAGATTCAAATCAAAGAATACCCTTGCATCGACGTCACATGAAAGTATGCAACATAGATACCACGTTTGTTTTGTGTTCCTTTTAATACACACATTGTCTTTAATTACACAGAGCATATAGCACAATTCAGCCAGTTCGGCTTCAGGCGGGAAGAGGCGGAAATTGCTTGCACGGCTGATCGCGAAGTACAGGTAGCTAAGTAAAAGACTCACTATTTAACTGCCTAAATGGTTACGTTAGAGCCCAGCCTGGAATGGCGAATTTAAATTTGAAGAGCAGTGAAGTCGCGTCTGCTTAACAGAAATTCGAGTGCTAGCACAACTTCCGAGATATCCGTACCATAATTCCGCTAGGAGTGGACCGAATTACACATCGGCGTTCCAGTTCAGGTCGTCCCAAATTTCAAGAGCGAGCTTCGGTATAGCCTAAATTGAACACCAATGCGTTTTTAGCAGATTTTGGGGGCGGACATCTCGAAAGTTGAGCCTGCCTTGGTATTTCCGTTAAGCAGACGGCTTCACTTCCGCACTGCTTCGAATTCGCAATTTCAACACGTGCCCTAAAGTAAAAAAATAATAATTAATGAGTCTCTTCAGTTAGGCATCAGGACATTGCGATTTATCACGCATGTAATCTCCGCCTTGCCCAGAAATTAACCAGAAAAGGCTGAAAAGCACTATCTGTCAGAGGCGATACTTTAATTCTGTCCAAAGTAAGAGAGAGAGAGAAAGAGAGAGATAGAGAGAGAGTAGAACCTCGTACATTGCCTTAATTTACAAAAATATGCACCACAGTGCAGCTATTGTGGCAACTCCTCTCTTCACTACTCATTTTGGCTTAACAGAGAATTGGTAACGCAATATTTTATTTATTTATTTTTAGAGGATGACGCGACGGGAGAGGAGGGTACGGCGTTTAGGGCACACCTTGAGTAGTCTGCGTGGAGCGCGGAAGCTGCAGGCTTTCTCAGCAGCACTGGGTAAAACGGCACGGCGTGCACCGGAGGTTTCGGCCAAGCACGCCAACCGGGTCGGGTCTTGGTGTTCTGGGAACTCTCACTACAACGCCACTATACAGAATCAAGCGGTCCGCGCCAGCGCTACGAGTTAAAAATACCGCGCTCGTGGCTGTAGTGTGAATAGGCCGCCCTGTTCCTTCTTATCGTCAACACATAATCGCTAGAACAGAGGAAGACTCCTATATACGCCACGCCTTCATATCGTTAAAAAGAATGTGTGTAAAGTGGCGTTTACATCATCGCAGCCTGTCATATCGACTGCGATATGGATGCACCGCCCATTAACTCTACCTTGCCCCTGTGCATCATCACTGGGCAGCGTCATGCAATGGCTTCTGGCCTTTTTGATAACGCGCTCTTGGGCTTAGCAGCGCAACGCCACAGCCACTACGCCACCATACCACGGTGAACACAACATTGTTATTATTGTAGCGATGACTTTGTCCAAGAAGATAATCCTTCCGAAATGTTATTTTTCGACAGTTGTGACATTCCTTCGAAAAAATATATAAGCAGTGACAGTTTCACGACACTATACACAATTGCGGGCCGCAGCACATAGTACAGCAATGAGAACAATCGCTTACGGACAAATAAAGCAAAGCAGCTTCAAAATTAATGAACGAACGCTGTAGCAAGCAGTAGTGATCACCCTGAGAATAAAAGTGACGAACTTTTTAATCATAAGTGAATAAGATCCCGCGAACTTTCGATGCGTAGTTGGGGCACTTTTCTATATATCTCGCTATGGAGGCAGAATGTGTGAGCGTACGTTGCGCATTTGTCAAATCGAATACACCAAAGCTCAGTCTTTGGTTTTTCTTGTCGGCCCCTATAGCACGGCCACAAGGGAAAAGTGACCACATGAAGCGGGCTTACTGGTAAGCTAGCGCACTGATAATTCAGACAATGGTACGCGGAAAAAGCTAACGCGTCGTGCCGTGGAAAAAAAAAAAAAGACAATAATACAGCAAGTCGCTCCCTCTCGCGAGCCCACTTTGATGTAGCTCTGAAATATATGCGCGCCCCTTAACTTCACCACGTTCAAAGCCGAGCTCTGGCACTTGGTGGAAAGTTGTAGAGCGCGGGGCCTGCCTATGCACTGCGCGTGGGTCACCTGCTTTCGCGCTATGCTTTGATGACACACCTTTCACAATCATCACGGCCGTCCGACCAAAGCTGCAACGGACGCACCGTATCGTAGGAGACGCGTTCTCCGACGCGACGCCATACGAAGCCGCAATTCGTGCCGTGCTTTGCGATGTCTGACCGATAACCTTCGTCGCCGTGTCCCGAAGGCGGCACCGCGTTACATAGCCGACGGGTGCAAGGAGGTGAACATTCAAGGCGCTCACAAGTGGGCGATGAACTCTGCGCGGGTTCACGCCGCACCCCGCAGGCCATTCAGCTGGGCACAGTGTATCGCGTACAAGCTCGCCAGCCATGTCTCGTAAAAGAGCCAACGCGGAAAGGTCACAGCGCGCGCGCGGCTCGCGGCGCAGAGGCCCGGGCGCTGCGCGCGCGGCCGCACTTCCTGAAAGGAAAGCATTTATGGAAATTAGCGTGTAGCGAGCCGCCGCAGATACGCGCGCGGCTTGCGCCGCGCGCGCGTTTCGACCGCGGAAAGGTGGCTCGCGCCAGACGCCCCTATTCGGATCAGCGGTGATTTGGACGTTCGGGAAAAAGCTGCGCTGGCAGAGACGGGGCCGAGCCACCACCGGCCGGACCACCGGCCACCAATTACGCAACTTCCGCATCTGTCGACCGCGGCACGCAGAAAGCGACCTCTTTCGTCGAGGAGAGAAAGAACATTGTTTCGGCCGCGCCAAGGAAAGCCTCGCGGCCGAGGTGAGAGGCGGAGGAGGCTTGGCTGTGTGTGTACGGGCCCAGCCCTGATGGGGGGGATGCCATAGAGGCCCTGTTCTAGAAGATTCGCCCACTTCCGTAGCTCGCGGCGAGGTCCATGCCTCTGCCGCCGCGTTGTGGCCGTGCGAACAAGTATGCAGCAGCTAAGCGCTCCTAGATGGTTGGCCCCTGCAGCGGCTGTTGTAGAAAAGCAATATAATAATATTTATAAAATAATTTTTAAAAAAGTTATTGCGCCATTCCACTTTGTGAAGGTGGATTACCAGCGAATCTGTTTAGCGCACGACACAGAGGTGACCCAGAATTGCGAACAAAGGTACGAACATATTTGTTGTGCTAATCCGTGGACATCGTGACACAGGTTCGCGTATCACCTCTGTTATTAAACGTTTCCGTCACGTAAGACAATGAATGGCTCGTACCCCCGTAAACATGCCCCCTCCCCCCCCCCCATTATGACGACAGAAGGGAGATTCTACGCTGGCATGATGAGCGTCAACGGAGCCAGCTGTGGAAGGAGACGACGACGACGAATGCGCGAGCAGTGGCTGTAGCGCGTTTGCACGGTCGGCGAGAGAATTTTTGAACAGACCTTTTTGAAAAAGTTGTACAAAACAGTTTTTTTTTTCAAAATAATCTGTTCTTGCCCTCGTGCCTAGGATCTCTTTGGGTGCCACGTGTGACAAGGGTAGTTCAAGGGCGCGTTACAGGTCCCCGAGCCCACGGGGGTATATATATATATATGTGCCATTGAGCTTGGACCCTTTCTGCACTATCACGAGGATCGGTCCACGTGATGATTTTTGTCAACATCTCGCACACTTTTTTTTTTCCAGATCCGAGCCATAGACACCGTCCCAGTAAAAATTAAAAAATAAATGAATGAATCAAAAATAAAAGACGGAGCTCTGCGACCTTGCAAGTACAAAAAATAAGTTTCCTTTCGCAGACTGCCTCCATCCGTCATCATAACTGAAAACAACATGCCTCTGGTTTGAAAAGAATTGACTCGATTAATGTGAATACTGCGGTGCTTTGTCGTCTAAAACCAATGCGAAGCCCACAAGGGACGTCAGAGCAAGCATTTTTCTTTGCACAGCCATCGGTGACCAGACTTCTATAGCAGCGAAAAATAAACTGTTACTGTTGTTGCTAAGCTATGTATAGACAACGTGGCTATAGCTGTTTCTTTTAACATCTTGATTCGAGAAAAAAAACAAAAGCTGTGTGGGTTGTGCTGGGGTGTTAAGTAAAGGAGGCTAGAACAGGATGAAGCAATGAAACAGGAAGGCCCATAGCGACGAAAAGTGCTTTGAAAAAGGGGAATTTAAGAATTCGCCGAATCCGTACGAAGTCCGTCTGTCTGGTTGCGGTTGCACGCATTACCCTCTCGCTTCGCACTCAGTTAAAGGTCAAGTTTTGTCGCCGTCGCTCGCACGTGAGAGAGAAAACCGTCGTCGCGAACCATGTTGCAACGCGACGAGCTTCTCGTGAGGATTTCGCGGGGAGAAGGTATGGTTTCCCTCGAGGAGCGCGGGCGGTGTGGCTTTCTTCTCATTTTCCTTTTCTTCGGGTGATGTCGTTCATGAAGTGTCCGGCAAATATTTGATCCTTTCATCGAGAACAATGGTTCTCAGTTTGTGTTCTCAGGATACACATTGTTACATTTTCTACCGCGTGCACATTCTGCCACGCCAGAAACGTCCGGTTGTATAGGAGGCTAGCTATGGAACAATTGAACGACTGCAGGGCTTTACGAAACTGCTGTTATGTGAGAGTGCCTCCTCGTTGACCAGCATTCGTGCACTGGTCAGTAATGATAGAGATCGGCGCGATAGCGAAACGATGCAGCAACGATGGCCGATTGCGGATGACACCTGCGAATACGGGCGCAGGTGTCTCATGGAACGTGCCCTTTGTACAAGCCAATCACTGTGTCCTATAGGAAATGTCCCTTTACCGTAGGGGGGGGCTCGAATTGCAATTGGCATTCAATATGTGTGGTTAACTCAGTGTGCGAATATCTTAAAACGTTGTCAGTCGCAATAAACAGCACGGGACTGTCACACTAAATATTTGCTGTAGCATATGATTCACGAGGCCGCCCGCAGCCAGCCACGCTAGACTTGCAGTCTTCATCTGTTTATTTTATTAATTAATTCTTTAGAACTTTAATTTGTTTAGTTTTAGCTCCTCTAAAGCTTTAGCTGCTTTCACCGTCACATGCCAAAACACCATTCGACTTGCTTCTTTCTTTCACGTGGTATCCGCCATTTCATGCTGTGCAGCGACAGGTAAGTAATATATGCACAACTGGCAAGTGCATAACACGTATACGTATCGCTCAGCATTTAAGCGTGTGAGCAAATGGGCACAGCAAATTATGACGAGAATGAATTCATGAATGGTTTACAGAAACCATTATACTACGCGCGGCATTGCTAATGTCCAACTACAAAATTAAAAAATCAAGAAAATATGGTCTAGAGCTTCAGCTGGTATGAGTAGCGGCTATCATTTCACTGCGATTGCAAGGACTCATTTTAATTTATTGGTTGTTTAACGTATAACAGCACTGTCTAAGCTAGGAAAGGACGGTGTAGTGGAGGTATGCGACTTAATTTTGACCAGCTGGGGTTGTTAAACACGCACTGAAATCTAGATTCACGGGTGCGTTTGAATTTTGCCTCGTCGGAGTGGGCTCGCCACAAGCGGCGGTCGACATCGTGCTCGTCAGCAGAATGACGCCGAGGCACCGCGGAGGGCGCGAGGACTCGCTTTATGCAGCAAGACGGAGAACGACGGATAACAGGCAGTAGACGTAATTAATTATCAGCTTTGCGCAAGCGCACGACATTGGCACAGCGGAGATGGTTGAGAGACGTTTATCGCCTAGGAGATATCCCACTACCTGATTAAAATTTTCTCGCTAACGTTTCAGTGCACTCGGTTACAGCGGTTTATGTTTCGTGCGGTTACACGTCAGCATTGTTTTCATTTACGGCGAAGACAATAAGCGACGCAACTCGTATGACGAAGTTACGGTAGCATCAATAATGGACCGAGGCGAGGCCGAGCGGCCTGTTCTCCTCATCTTCCGGCGGCATTACGTAAGCGACAGCGTCGCCACCTTCGGCCACCTGCCCATAGCATTCCGCACTCCTGCAACCAACAAGCTGGCGCGCGCGAAATCAGGGGCCGAGAGGACATCGACCTGTTCGTTATGTGAGCAGCAAAGCGCTCTCTGCCGTTGTGTGCGCGCGCCGAAAGACTGAAGAGGGGGAGAGGGAGAAGACCGGGGCCGGGACGCGGGCGCCGATACGTGTCCGCGCGACGTTATACTTTCCACTTGCAGGTTACTCGGCTGTTCGAATTGGGCGGCTGGACCCGGCCGGCCGGCAGGCGCGAAGAGGAGGGAAGGCCTGCGAGCCGGCGCGAAGGCGGAAGCGGCCTGTGTCGGTCACTGGGCTAATGCACCGCGCCGGGTCCCGCTGCCAGGTCGCTCCAGGGAGGGGCATTGACTCCGCCGGGGTCGACGGCCTCGCCAGCCGCCGCGCGCGCGGCCCCTGCGGCGCATGCGCGTGCGGCCCGGGCCCTGGCGCACCCAGACCTGGTCGAAGCCCCCCCACCTTCTCCACCGTTGTTAGCGCGCGGTTCCTTCGTTCCGGCATTTCTCATTTGTTTCTCCGCGCTCTGCTTTGATTCACCGAAGGCTTGATCCCCCATTTTCCAAAAATCCGCAAGTGGATTGTTTATTTTTGTTCGGTTTTGAAATGTCACAATAAAATCACAAGCGTCATGTTTCGTCCAAAGATATCTCTATTGAGGAAAGAAGGTGAGGTGCGCATTCTGTTCGTTAAGGAACTACCAGATCAGATTATTCGCAAGGACAATGTACTCTTCTGGCTTCCGAGTGTCGCGTGAACAATTATGTATATACGAAACAAATTCGATCGAAGCTCCTACACTCATCCTTCGCCTAAATTGGAAATGCTCAGCGATGACGTAATAATGTGTCACGCGATTACATATTCAGGGTATCTGTCCAATTGTAGGCAATCACACAAGACAGAATAAACACGAAGAGGAAGCACATGACGGAAGCAAAAAGTTCCGTCTCCTGGGATCTTACACTTGCCGTACGCCCGAGATGCACCTTGCAGCGCGCTCCTTCGAGAGTGCATGTTTAAGACCCCTAGGCAGAAGAATTCCACGTGGCCGAAGTTATTCCGGAACGCCTGGCTCCAGTGCATTGCGTAGTATGCAGTTGCTTTTGATTGCAAAATACGAGATGTTGTTATTCGTTTCTCAGGCCTCATGTTTTACAAATAACTTCTTTCTGTGTGAATACCGGTCGGGGTGATAGAGTTCCTGGTCTGTTTCTCGTAGGTTGATGAAAATACGCTTTTTCATTGCCTAAGAGGGAGCGAACAAGCTTGTGCAAATTTATTAACCCGACACGGTGTCTTGTGAGACCTATATAGGTACCTTTCTGTGTGAAACATTTCTCTTTCCTCGTGCGTAAAGCATATGTAAATAAACTCTACCTTAAAAGGTGTATATCTAAGCAAGTCGTCTTTTCTTGGGAAGCTCCTTGCTTTGTCGTTTTATTTCTCTGTGCGCGATCTGAGTAATTGCGCATTATACGCCCGTTGTGTAGGTGTGCACAAATACTTAAGGACGACGCATGTCACCTCTTGGTAGATGAAATTGCGTAAGATTGACGCAGGTGATCTTGTCTTGTGCTTTTCTTACGCAGGCGCAATGCATAACGGCATTGTGGTACATCCTGACCTTATTTTGTACACATTTGTGCTGTTGCTCTACATTGTATATGGCCGCTGGGTGCTATAGTCTTTGTCAGGCAAATTGATTCTTTTTAACCGTACCATATAAGATCTTTGTGAATCTCGAAGGAATAAAATTAATAAATGAAAAGTATATCGTCCAATATGGAACAACCGTACAAAACAGTGACAGGTATTCACACAACCCATCTGCATTCAGCCTCCTAAAAGTGTTCTGAATATGCTGCAACGCTTTTTGTAAATATTTCCGAAACCAGGTTTTCTTGTTTTGAATGGGCGAGGTTGTGACTCGCAAGCACTTCAAAGCACCCGTGAGGATGTAAATTACTTTGCTGTGCATGTTGCAAAGTAACTTGTGAAGCCTAACAGGTGTGACACTTGTAACTCTTCAACTAGGATTAGTTCTCTGGTCAAAATTTATTAAGTGAGAAAAATAACAGGGTGCACAAGTCAGGCACAATGCTGTAAAAAAGAAGAATAATAATGCTAATTATTATTACTGTAATTATTATGCTAATTATTATTATTAGAACAAAAACGAGAGAAGAAAACTTTTCTTTTTTTTCTGTTAACTACGAGCTTCTTGGCGTCTAAAAAAGGTGGCATTGGATGTAGCCATACTATGTTTTTTTTTTTTTTTGGCACCAGCAGTGCCCTCAAATCTGTGTGCTGTCCGCATATTGGGAGTGCCGACAAATGTCTCTTTAATGTATGCGTCCTCCCATCAATCAACAAGCGATGTGCACGTGCGGGCGAGGCCGCCAATTTTAGGACACTTCTTTAAGCTCGACTCTTTTACTTTTCTTTTTTCTTCTGCTCTTTCTTTTATTTATCTCTCTCTATTTTTCTTATATTCTCTCGTATATCAACTAATGGCGAGAATGTCCACGAGGAGTGTTGATTTGCGGTCCATTGCTGTGATGCTTGATGCAAAATAGCGCAGGACCGGGTTGGAGATCGCAGGGAGAGGCCTTCTTCCTGCAGTGGACAACATCAATGATGATGATGATGATGATGATGATGATGATGATGATGGTGGTGGTGGTGGTGGTGGTGGTGGTGGTGGTGGTGGTGGTGGTGGTGGTGGTGGTGTGATGATGATGATGGTGATGATGACGATGATTAAGTCACAGTGTAATAATTTATAGCGTTGTTTTCCGCAGAACTAGAAACCGTTTAAGAAAGTAAAAGCGGAGTCGTGATGAAGATGGCGTCGAAATGGTAGATGAAAGTTAGTATGCGGGTGTTATACGCGACATATAATTCGGTTTGTTTTCATCTTCTTTTACAGTACAATTTAAAAACAGAACTTCTCTTCGTATGAGGAACCATGATTACACAGAGAAGATCCACTCAAAGCTTTTAAGTAAATGCGTTGCAGTTTGATCCCAAGACGTCACAGGTATATGCGTCCGTTTACTCTGCCTTCCATGTTTTTATTCATTCTGCTTTTGAGCGCATCTCTTTTAAGGGGATATATAGGAAAGGTACGAGTGAATAAGCCTAATAAAAGCGAGTTCCAAGATTAAGGATGAGACGAATAAATGTACAGTTTGCGTCGGACAGAAATGCACTGTCATCTCAAAAAAAAAAAAACAGTGTCCCTAGAGCCTGTGGAGCCAGCGGCCGCGGTGATAAGGGCGGATTCTCTGCTGAATGTGCGAGAAGTCATCGCACTTTGCTCTTGCGCAGGTCGCATATCCGCAAGTTGCCCAACTCCAGCGCTTCCCTTCTCTTATCTCTGTTCTGTTTGTGTTCCACGTTTTCGACCCCATTAGCATTTCGCACGTCCTGCCTCGCGCGCTTGTCTCCTTCTTCTTGCTCCGGGGTTCAGCGACCGACGGTTCCGTTCGGGACCAGCTCGTCTAGCACGCGCGCTGCCTCTGCCGCACCTCCGGAAGGAGGCAACCACCCCCACTTCTTTGAAGGCGCGCGCGCGCCGTCGGGGGGGTTCGGGCCGCGGCGTTTCTCCGGGGAAAGCCCCGCGTGCAGAGGAAGCTCCTGCCATATCATCCGGAATCCCACAAGGGGTTGGCGGCGCGGCCCACTTTCGGCGCCGGCCGGAGGTCCGAGCTCCGATAAGGCGTCTGTGGGTCGGCGCTGCGGAGCGACCGATAAGCGGGGCCCGACCCCGGGCCGGTCACTGCCCCCGCTAATTGCGGTCAGGGCGCGCGACCGAGATACGCCTCCCTTCTCCTCCTCGCGCGCACCGGAACGGCAGCCGCGCGGGTTATCGCTCTCCGGGCCAAACAGATACGACCTCGTCGTATTGAGCCGCACGACGACGTCGCGGGGCTCGCGCTCGCCTTCTCTTGTTTTCGTTTCTGCGCCCAGCCAGAGGCCCCGAGTCGCCGCGCTCGCGCCTCGTGTGTGTGTGCTCGATTCGGGCGCGCGTGTTTGCGGCCGCTGCGCTGTAATGGCGCTCGCGCGGCTTAAGGGCCGCCCCGGCCGAGTCAACAAGCTGGCTTCGCAGTGGACTGTTCGCGGCGGTCGTAATTAGTGTCCTCTTGCGCATGCCCGTCTCTCGGAAGCGTCGACAGCAGCTACCGACTGTTGACTTTCATCTTGCGTTTTTCTTATTCTCAATCATCTTACTTCTTTTTTTTTTTTGTACCATCCGTCAGGGTGGTACATTCTAGTGCTCAATCTATCGCTTATGGCTCCACTCTTTACTCTGGCATAAACTTTTACGCGCGAATAAACGCTCTACCGGCGCTACCGTGCATCATGTAATTATGTTTGCTAAGCAGTGAATTCGACTTAATGGACCGCCCTTTCCCACGTGCGTAAAGCATTCCTTGCTAACCTTCTGAACTCTTTCCCAGCGTGTGTGTGGAGAGAAATGGAGGCTGAGAAAGGTCCACTTTATTCTGACGAGGCCATAAACTTCGGGAATCGTTTTCGCTATGGATGGATATTGACAGTGCTGATGTACCGGGAAGCCGGTACAGATTCTAATGTTGAGATTTATATATTGTATAACGCAATGGAATGATGTCCCATAAAGTGCACATATGCGCCTAATACAACTCTATAAAATATGTATCCGAATGTTTTGTTTCCTTGTTTTCTTAAGTGCACGAAACTGTCGCCAGTCAAAGTCTTACATATACTTAAGGTAACGTGCACCGAGACATGATGCCCCGTTACTTTTACTTTGTACTTTCTTAGACTCCATAGAGGTAAGTGTGGGACAATAAATATAGCAAGCTCAAGTATGCGTGAAGCGATAGTAAGCCCCCCTGCCTTGCTTTGTCTTCGTCATAGAGTTGGGGAGGATTAAGGCTGGTAAATCTTGAAATCCTTTTTCTAAGCAGTTCTTATTAGTTTCTAAATATAAACCAAAATACCAACAAACATCCTCCGATATACCGGTTGAGGAAAGCATACAAGAAAGCCAGAACTATCGATGCAATTCAGGAATGTTACACTCCTGTCATGCTCAAGCGCCCTTAGCAAAGAAAGAAAAAACAGCTCACGCATTTCCTGAAGTTCAGCTTAGCGTCGAGCATTGCTCAAAATAGGCCTTTTACGGCGAGGGCTGACGCAAGACATAAATATCTTCTTGACGAGTTGATCAAGTCGTGATACAGGCGTAGCCCTGTTTCTGTTCAAGCTGAGGCATGTTTAAGAACCTCTCTACACTCCGTCACTGCGAGGTGACACCGCAATTTTGTTCGGCGTCCCGATGATGCTGCCTCAATGCAGGGGGCGGGTACCCCCTTCATTTAAAGGAAAACATGCCCAACATCCATTTGTTCAGTAAACAAAAGTCTTCATATAAGGAGCAGGCATTGTGTTTCCTTCCTTAAGCGCTTGTATACGTTCGGTGCCTTCCTATAGGTGACGTGAACATTGCACCGCCCAGCCAATTTATCTCATCAACCTACGTCATAATTGGGAAATAGGCGTCGTTTTCTTTCGTTGGTTGCACTTCTCGTGTACTCATACCCGAAACGATACTATTTGCTATATATAAACTTTTTTTCTGACACTGCCATGTGAGGCTGCTGTGATAGCATCATTTTTCCGCGGTTATGTTATTCGCAGAATTTATTTAGGGGGGCTGAGGGGGGGGGGGGGGTTGACGTTCAAAACATAGTGTATACTGTATAATGTTTCTACAGAAAGTGTATTACCAAATGTTTTCTGGCTTCTTTTCTTTGAGCACGGTCGTTACAAGTTGTCAGGCTAGCCTGCCACTGCTTTGTAAATCTTCTTATTCGTTAAAATCACGACGTACGACCATCGCGCGCACATCTGTGGCCCTATTCACAAAACTTCTCCTGCGTAAGTATCGTCCGTGATTGGCCGTCCCCGCCGCGATCGCCTCATTATCAGGACGATTGCTATCACGAGTGACGGGTGCTCAAACGCCGACAATAAATAAATAAGGGGCCCTATAACGTAAAACTATTCCAATATGTTTCTATTCCAATTTCCTGACGTCAAATTTGCGTAACCACCGACGCAAGCACCGGGGGTCACCCGCAGGGTTGTCTGAACAGACCAATCAAACACTCTCCTCGTTCATAGGGGGTCACTTTTGTTTGCTTGAAAAACGAATAACATTGCCTGCACTGAGCGGCTTGTCGTATCTAATTGGCTGAAAACAGGCGAGGAGAACGCTCAAATGGAGAGGGATTCACTGGGGCAGAGCCAGTGCACTGAAAATCGGTAACCGGATGAAGAGGGTGGTGCCGGCGTCTGCGATTGGTCGGCTTTCCCTTATTTAGCTTGTGGTGGCCGGTCGAAAATCGCGGCGGCATGCAACGGAAGCTTAAGAATGACGCTAAAACTGACCCTCAGCAAAGAAGAGTTGGCAGAATGAGGTAGTAAACGTGCCGAAAGTGCTTGAAAACGTTGCACGGTCACGCAAGAAGTTTTATTATACGCAAATACACCCATGCTCTCCGGCAGGTGCGAGTAGCCAGCGTCTCAGCGATCGGCGGCAGCCATCTTTTATTCCTTTCGGAACGGGGCAGCCTGCGGCTATTCCGAAAAAAATTCAGTTTTGTTCGGCATATTAATGCATCTTTATCGCGTAGACGTCACTTTGACGTGGTGAGTTTGTGCGGCTTTGTGACGTCGCGTGACAGGCAGGTGAAGTGGGTGCAGCCCGAAAACTTTTTACCAATAGCCGAGGGCTAATGGCGAAAAGGGGTCGAATCAGAAATAACTGTTTTTCTTTTTTCTGTCAAATCATGCATAATCAGTGTGTACGCATCATATCAGATGGGGAGGTATTGCGGTTTCCCTGATGTCTCGTGACGGACAGGTGAAGTGGGGGGTGGTCGAACAAAGTTTTTGATCAATCGCGGAGGGCTGATAGCAGAATTGGAATAGAAAAGTTTGGAATAGTTTTACGTTATAGCGCCCAAGCTTACGAAATAAAACTTATGTAAGTACGATCCCAGAACCGGAAAAAAAAAGATTGCCCCTGCAAGCGTACGTTGCCTCGCGCTCGTGAGTGAATAAAGAAGCCATCTTTCAGGGGCGTCAACGAACGCCGTTGAATAGGGGCTCGCTGCTATATGGGCATTGAGGGTTAAAACAGGCTGGGGATATTAGAGGCGGGGTCCAGAAAGTACTGCGAGACGAGTTAAGAAATAAAGATGCAAAAACTTTGCGAATAGTGTGAACTGCAAGACTCCCACTCAAACGAAGATTATTGAAAAATCAATGTTGAAAACAAATAATGCACTTTAGCACGCCGATAAGGTAGCTCCAAAGAGTCTTCTATAGAATGGAGAGAGAGAGAGAGAGAGAGAGAGAGAGAGAGAGAGAGAGAGAGAGAGAGAGAGAGAGAGAGAGAGAGAGAAAGCGAGATGGATAGAGAGAAAATCACATGCACACAATCGTTGCTCTTCACAACACAGGTTCACAGTTAACATTTGCCAGCGCTAGACTTGCTTGGAAAACTTCGTGTATGCCACATAGACAGACTTGAGGCAAGAATCGCTACCAAATCTATATCCTGAATTTGATTCGTAAGCTCGTTCATCCGGCGCGCAAAAAAAAAAAAAAAGACAGCTCGTCAAGCCATTCTTGTAATCGAACCATCCGGTTACGTAAGCGAGGCCTGACAATTGTCCAGTTGGTGAATTTCCGCCTTTGGTGGAAATTCCCCGACTACTGACCGGAAACAAACAGACATGAGCACGGAGACGAATGCGAAGAACGCGGTCTTGTCTCTTCGCGTTCGTATCCATGTCCGGTTGTTTTCTCCTAACAGCAAGAATGATGGCCTCCATCGCTCTTGCGCTGACGAGAAAACAATCGGAGACGGGTACGAACCATTTCGTAACCATTTACCCTGTTGCTGCACTATGACTAGAAGAGAAACGAAAGTGGGCGCTATAGCAAAATATCTTTTTTCATGAACTCGGGGATTCGTTTCAGGAAGTGGCAATAAGAAGAAGGATAAAGGAACACCATGAAGTTTCTTGAATTAAATACTATCACTTTCCTAGCTTGTGAAAAGTGAAGCAGTGGAACGAGGTCGTCGTTTATCTATTAGCATGAAGATGATCAAGAGCGATGGAAGCAAGCGGATGCCGTCTTACTCCGCTATATTTCGCAGAAAAGTTCATCGATCTGCCTACGCGCGCAGATGGAAGCGAGAGTCAGTGTTCTTAGTATCGACGTGGATCTCACTGGAGATGTAAAAAGTGCATAAAGTTTCACAGTGATCTTAATAAAGGAGAGTGTGTTGCGGAAAGCGTTCAACCAATATCAGAATCGCGAGGAGCAGATTAATTTCTGTTCTACTTTTGCGCAACTTCGCAGAGAAAACATATCGCTTCTTTACTGCTCTGAGACTCCCTCACAGCCTTTCCTTTCAGCAGTGAAATGTTTAACAGTTATAAGAATTTCACTTTATTCCGTAGTTTTGAATGCGTAGCTTAATCCCGATACCTTATAGCATGGTTCTCTCTAAAGGTGCGTGATATTTGCGCTGTTTCTCTGATCGTGAATGTATCGTTTCTTATATCCTAAACAGCTCTTGTGTTCTTCTCCGGTGTAGTATTGCATGTAGTCTCGATGACAATAATCATTCGGTAAAATGCTAGCCATGGGAGAGCGCTGGTGTCGAGCTCGATTCTCGGGCAAAGACGCATTTTTCTTAAACTACGAATCTTTCTTTCTGATGAACCTGTATGGGTTTCCTTTATAACAAGACCATCTTGTTATTTTAGGAGTAATCGAGAGTTCTCTTTTGTCTGAAGGCCATTGCGGCGTCAACAGTGACAAAATAAAGAAATAATAAGGCACCGTCGATGACAACAGTTCACAAATATCTCTGGTTTCCTCGATATTAGGCACTTTAAAGATAGCTCGAATATTGTAGGGAGAAGCGCCACATATGGTTCAATCGTGCTTCTTCAATATATGAGATTTTTATCGGTATGGCATATGCTTTTTTCCAAGCAAAGGATGTTTTCACGCAAGGTTAGGCCCACCTCATAACTTTATTTCTGTGATGCGGCTTTATTTTCTACATGTACTGTGCCACGTAGTCTAATGACAGTTTAATTGGGCTACCGCGAGTGCGATCCAACTTTGTTTCCGCAAACGAGAGTGCCATGTGCACCGCTGTTTAGAGCGTCCCAGGTAACCTGCATGTGCCAATATTTTAAAATATGCTAGTGCCACGCAGCTGGACAGAACAAAATTAATGTTGCTTGCCGTCGCCTGTAGCAAGTCAGACTATTTTTGTATTTAGCCTAATTACATAATCAGTGCTTACTTTTTAACTAACTTCTCCGATGTGGTAATCACAGCGAAATTGGCAGTCAGAAAATTGTAGGCCATCATGAAGAATTCCCGACCCATCTTTCTGTTGTTCAATACTTGCGAAAATATTTTTTCCTTTTTTCTTTCCAAAGCGTTAAAGAAAGACCACGAAATCTAAAGAAGCGTCTCGCGGCTAGTCGCGCGGCACTTTTCGCATGCTTTTTCGGGCTGCTTTCAGGCTTGGAAGAAAAACTTTTATGTAGCGCGTATTGGGCAACAGAAAGATGGGTCGGAAATTTTCCATGGTCGCCTACAAATTTCTAATTGACAATTTTGCTCCGATTATAGTATTTGAGCGGGCGATTAAATAATACTAACTAATTATATCATTTGGCGAAATACAAAAATTAGTGTGGCTGGCTGCACGCGACGGCAAGCAACATTACGTTTGTTCTGTCCACCTACGTGGCACTAGCACATATTTTTTTTTCATTTTGGCACAAGTTACGTGGGACACCCTGTATGGCGTACTGCATCGTGCCGGCTGAGTTATAAATATAGAGAGCTGAGGACACCCTATTAGTGCTGACGCAGCATCAGCGCGATGCGTGTGCGACCTGCGTCGGTTAGAATGCCTGCCCTGACAGTTCCTCAAACTTATTTTCGCCGATGTCGTCCCAGGTGCCGCAGCTCTGGTCACCATGACTGAGGAAAAATCCAGCAATGTGTCGAGTTGTAATATCAATACCCATCGGCTCACGAGTGAGAAGGCGGTTTGGTGTATATTCATAAGCTGACGCACATCCTAAATTCAGCACGGAGAGAAAATTGATTTAGTTACTTAAACTATATTACTGTCACAGTAGTCACCCACTATATGAGCCGAGTAACGTTCGGTTCCTTCTCTCTCGATGGCTTTCTTGCGCTATTTCTTTCAATGGAAGTGACGTGGCCAATTCTAGCCACTCCGCAGCCCCGGTTGAAACTGAGGAGGGTAGGATAGGGGTAGGGTAAGAAAATACGAGCTCACTGCAGGTGCACGCTTTATTTACATGTTCTGGGCTTACAGCAAATGCCAGTCCGTAAACGCTCCTGAATCATTGCTTAGCAACTTCAAACGGGGTGTCCAGAAGGTGAGTTCAAAGTGACGTTCCACAACTGGCAACTGCGGCTCTTCCTCATCGTCGCTTGAGCCGATGAACGCTACAGGACCCTCCCGTTTGCGGTGAAGCTGAGAGGTTCCTGAGTGGTGATGGTGTAATGTGCGACGTGGTGTTCAGGTGTGACCCTTCGAGGTCGAGGAACCGGTATTGCTGTGGAAACAGTGAGAGGGGTCATAACAGGTGAATCGCTGTCCATGCAGGCCGGTGTTAGGCTGTCAGTGGATACGGTGTCCTCACGTTCTTTGATTAGAATGGCCAAGTTCTTGGCTGCACGACTGAAGACCTTGAATATACCGTCGTATGGAGGTTTCACTGGGGTGCTAACTGCGTCATAGCGGAGAAAAATGTGTGTGCGGTTGACAAGTTCCGCGCTGAGAAAAACACTTAAGTATGGCGTACGAACGATTGCAGGGATCATAGTGTGTCCGATGTCTCTGAAACGACTCGCGCAGTCGAAGAAGTCGCTGCTCGCGAAATAGACTTTGCGTCGAAAAATACAACTGCTGCCCACACTGTGGCCCTGAGCACAAAGTCCGCCGTTATGAAATATTGCAGATCGTTTTGCAGGGTGGTAGGGGGCTATGGAGCTCGAGAGGGTGGCGCTCTAGCCATTGATTACTGGGACACAGAGTGTAGCCTTATAATACAAGCTGCCGAGAAACGTTCGTTTATGCAGTTAAAGGTCGGGTGGTTTGCCATTGTAGTCTGCAGTGGGCAGCTTCAGTTGTGCGGTGAAGACGCGCTGCCTTTATAGGCATGATATAAATAGTCCACGGCTAGCGACAATAGGATATCTTGTATAACAACGATATTTGTAAGCATATGACATCGACATAGTAGTATTTTTATCTGCGGGGCGTTTTATGGTGCTACGATAAAAGGCATTCAAAGGTAGAAACCAAAAGGTCAGGGTCCGACGCCCATGCATAACTCAAAGAGCTTCACCATGGTGACAATGGTTTTGGGCTGGGCCATGGAAACAGCAGGACTCTACTAAGGAAGCGACAAGACCTGCGTTGAGATGCGGTGTAGACGTAACGTAGTGCAAACGACACCTGAATCTTTCTTTTGGAGCACCATCTAGTGTACTAAGAATAATTTACATAGTGACTGGGACTCCTTCGTCTTCGCCGCTTGATCCGGCGAACACTACAAAACTGTACAGCGACATCGGACGCGATGTGGGATCTAGTTTGCGGTGTTGACGTTGACGATTATGTTGTATTTGACGGAAGCTTACAGTAAAACAAAAATAGAGGAACAAAGTAACTTATTGTATTTGCTATGACTTAATTCTGGAAGGGATGAGTTATCGTGGCTGAGAGCTCTCTACGCCACCTGCTTTAGTCTGCTTCAATACGCAGAATGCACAAGAATTCTTTTTCATTGTGCGATACTGCCATTCCGAGGTCGGGCGCCAACGTACTACACTAATGAATTTGAAGGCGCCTTTATCCATTTAAGCTTGGCATATTCGAATAAATATTTATATTCTACTTGATTATACTACACATACTGTTTCCTTCCACGTATAGTACTTTGCGGTAAACTGCAGCTCTGCTTGCACACGCGATATAACCGACAGAAATTCTTACTGAGCCTCGAATTTGGCTGCTCGCTGCACGCTTTGCTTCTTTTTTTCTGTAGAAAGCTTGCTTTTCGCTCGGATGACTTTACCTATCTCATGCAAGCACAGCGGCCCGATACCAACCACACCTGTCGCACTGCGGTTCAATGACCGCAGTGTCTGATAAGCGAACGCAGGAGAGAGACACTCGCTGCGGAATGCGGCCGGCAGCTCTGTATCATCACTTCCCATTGCGAAATTTGATTCAACCCATGTAATCTCCTCAATATGCGATGATGAGTAAGGATAATCATTGAAGTATGTGTATCACCATTGTCTCTACAAGGAAGAGCAGTCGCCAGTGCAACTATTGTTTCATCTCTGTAAGTGTTTGGCTTGCGTGACCCAGGTCTAGGAAACAAAATTTCAAGACAAGTAACAGAGCATCAATTGTGAACTGCCCGTTCGCAGGACAACAAAGTAACCACAGTTACTGAGCAGGTGACAGCGGCGTTAAAGCGAAGATCAATCTTGAGCATTGCATCTTTAAGCGTTTGTTCTGTCGTGTGACTAGGGCTGATAGGTAATGCTGAGAAGTGCATGACATTGGAAATGCTTGCTCAGACTGGGACGAATAAAGCATTCATTAATTCATTCATTCATTCATTCATTCACTGACTCGTGGCTGCGAACTCTGTGTCATTTGGTCATGACTGCGAGTACAGTTGCTGGCCAAAGAAAGTGTCATACAACTTCGAGAAAAAGCCTGCATTCTTTACAGCGATAGCTGTTATGGGCTCAGTCCCTAATTTATTCTGATGTCTCACGGCCCCGCGAGCATCTTCCATTAGAACCGCAGAGTGCTTAGGGAAAACTTTTTGAAGAATAATGTCACAGTGCCCCATGAGGATACAAATTAGGGACCCCACAGATTGCCAGACGAAGATTATAAGTCAACCTTCCGATGCTGCAGCCAAGAGTATACTGTGCCTGCCCTTTTGAGCGCTAGTTAATATGATTGGATGAGCCATGCTCTTTAGCTAAATAAACCGGGGCCGAGGAGAAAGAACCAGTGACAAGAAGGGAAATGTCTCGATGTCTGACGCATTCAGCATCGCCGAGGGAGATGCACCGGCGGAAAACGCGTTTGTGTGCATAAAAACTAGTCTATCCTATCTTGAATGCAATGAACTACGCATTCTGTCTTTTTTTTCTTCTTCTTAATTACCTATTTGACAAATCTGCGAGGTCATTGATCACGTTTCGTGAAAGACTAAGATGTAACACGCTCACCCTTCTCGGAAAGCGCGTGTTTCAGGAAAGCTTTAGGGCAGCAAGTTCCCATATTTACTGACATAATAGACAAGCTGTATTTTGTTCAAATGAAGAAAACACGGGGACGGAGCGAGGGTGCCTGATGTAATGTATATTGGTAGGAAAACTCATAATTCCTGCGTAGCAGGTGTACATGCAAGAGGAAAGGAGAATTTGACTGACTCGCCAATTTTGCCTCGTTAACCGCAACATGAAATGGCACTGATCGGCAGAAAACGTTCGGAAACCTGCCTCCAAAGATTGTCGTCGTCGTCGTCGTCGTCGTCGTCGTTGTTGTTGTTGTTGTTGTTGTTGTTGTTGTTGCTGTTTAAAGAATGACGAGACCATGGAAAAATAGGATATCCCAATCAACAAAAGATAAACTTTAGCTCCTATAGAGATACGAAGGGCTCCACTGGCTTGAGTTGTGACTTGGAAAGCGAGAACATCCCAATTCACGCCAGTGAAGCCCTTCGTAACTGTTCATAATTACACCAACAAGCCCATACGCTTACGTAAGGCTGTCACGATAGTCAGCTATTCTGCATGTCAGCCGCGGCCGCGGCGGCCATATTTTGATCAAAGTGGTACACGAAAACGCTCGTTAAACATAATAGAGTTTTACGTTCCATAACCGCGATCTAGTTGTGAGACAGTTTTAGTGATAGACGTCAGATTAATTTTGACCACCTGAAGTTCTTTAACGTCCACTTAAATCTAAGTAAACGAGCGGGTTTCTCTCTCTCTCTCTCTCTCCTTATATATATATATATATATATATGTATGCGCGGAAATGCGGCCGCCGCGGCTGGGATCGAGCCCGCTAACTCGAGATCAGATGCGCGAAGTCATAGCCACGTGGCTTCACCCGCGGGTAAAGCGCTCATCCACCGAGCTTTGGGTGAAGGTTAAAAGGCTAAGAGACAAAGAACGCCAGGTTGTCGAATTTATTCTAGAGCCATTTCCTCGGCGTCTCTCATAGCTCCTGCTTTGCTTTGAAATGTTAAATTCCAGCAGTCAATCACTTAAGCGTATGCCGACGCTGACCGAAGCGGCACCACATGTTCGTGTTGTCTCGTTCTGCAGCTACACAAGATACTCTAGGGAGGTGTTCTTTGTTTCACGAAGCGCTTACCTGTGCCAGCTACACGTTTGCCTGTGGCTGTTTAGGGTCTTCCAGGTGTTCTTATTGGTCCGCTTCACGTGACCACAAGTCCTCCTGGTCATCGCAGTTCATGCTTCGTGACTTCGAGCCACTGAGGCAGGCAAACTAGCGGGTAGAGTTGGGCAACTGTACAAGTTGCCGCCTGGGAACGTGGGGGCCATGACATTTGTACCTTTGCCAGCAGCGCACGCGGAGTCAACACGTTGCAGTTTGCTTATAAGTTTACCGTCTACAAAGGTCCCGTCCTCACGAAAAGAACACAAGTTAATAACTAAACCACCTTGCCGACCCCATAGTAAATCTCACTCGATAAAACCATTCACTTTTAACTGCGACAGAATAAGAGTGAGAACCTTATAACAAGTTCTGCCTTTCATGCGGTTGGCTACTGTCCCAACTGGATTATTTCTAAGGTAATTTTCTTACAAACTCTTCGTTTTTCTCTCGAGACCAGTGAATTTCGGCTGACTTGGTCGAGTCGTTGCAGTTTTGCAAACACAGCACGATGTCACCATCTCCGTTGTAAGCGCATTTTAAAATGTTCATTTCCTCGAGGTCGCGAGTTGCGCCCCGTCTGCGGCGGCCGCATTTCAAAGAGGATCAAATGCAAAACGCTCGTGTACTTAGATTTAGGTGTACGTTAAGATATCCTAGAGGCGGTCAAAATTAATCCGGCGTACCCCATCACGGGGTTGGCACGTAAAACCCCATAATTTTTTAAGCTGTATCTTTCATGCTTTCTCCGCATGGGGTGCCTTAATCTGGAGGCGAGTTGTAGCTGTTCGCTGTTAAAGCTCTTGGGCTGAGACTTGCGCGGTTGTCGTCTTGTGCGCGCGTGCAGATGGCGATGCCTTCTGCCACACGTTCTTGCTTTCTTTCCTTTATCTTAGCGAGTTCAGGAATCCGGGACATCTACTATTGCAGCGAAACCGACCCTGCGGCGATGCGGTCGGTGTAACTCTATGGGAAGCAATTTTTTTTTTAAATTGCTGATCAATGCCTCAGTTTTCGCAAATTGTACTTTAGGCACTTAATCCCGACAACGGTCTCACGCTATATGCCATGTCTAGTTTAATTCCGCTGGCTTGATTTTTTTCCTGGGACACTTTTGTACACAGCGCAGCGAGAGTTCATCCGCCAATTGCACCCTATAGGGGCATATGCTGTATTTCTCCCTCTACATGTAGGTCCAGTTTGGTTTCATTCCGCTGGTTGACTTTTTTTGCGGCATTTTTTGCGGCAATTATGCGGCAAAGAAATTCGTCCGGCGTTGAAGTGACGGTAAAGGACTCGTCGTTCATGGTAAAACTCATGGACTAGAATGTGCAGATTTGATGCATATTCGCGCCCTGACGTATAAGGAAAGATCACACTGTGACATTCTGCAAGAAGCTCATGGACTAGAATGTGCAGATTTGATGCATATTCGCGCCCTGACGTATAAGGAAAGATCACACTGTGACATTCTGCAAGAAGCTCATGGACTAGAATGTGCAGATTTGACGCATATTCGCGCCCTGACGTATAAGGAAAGATCACACTGTCACATTCTGCAAGAAGCAGCGTGCCAAATGGTTTACGAAGGGGCATCTAATAATTAAGCAGGCTGCGCGCGCAATTTATTTTTTTTCAAGTTTTGGTGCATGGTAAAATGTTTTATTTGATATCTAGAAAAATAAACGTTATGTTCTCTGGTAACTCATGAAAACAATCAGTCGTTATACTGAATTAATGAGCAATTAACTAAGTAATTGCACAATACGGCTTATTAATAAGACGATATTTACTAGTGACCGCAGGTTAATAACATATCATGCTAAGTTTTCTCTGTTTTACACACCATTAAAACACCATTAAAAGTCATTAAATGACTATTTCTTTGGTTACCGCTGCTGACCGGTTGCGCCCGGTTATTAGTGATCATTATTGATACGTTTAGTATGATGGCCTTGTATTTTAAACAATATGAGCGTAATGGATAATAAATGAAAAGTCATACGAACGATTATTCAATTATATAAACAAGGAGATGGTGTGACTGAGTCACTAGTGATCACAAATAACCTTGTTTAGTATAACAATGGTAACCTTAATTGATTCGTGTAAGTTGTCTTTGCTATCAATCAAAAAGTGATTGCATGAGTATTTTGGTTACCATTATTAATTGATGATGCCGAGTCATTAGTGAGCACTGGTGATACGTTCCGTTCAATGTGCTCGTACTTTTAAGCACCTTAGCGTCATGCATATCAAATCAAACATCATAAAAATGGTAATTCAAACATTATAATTAAGAGATGATAGGGGTTGAGTCCTTAGTGATCGTGAATCACTTTATTTGGTAAGAGAGTGGTAGTGTTCATTTATTCATTGTCATTTCTATGAATCAGTTTCATTAAACTTACTTTTTCTTCATATATAGCAGACAGGGTCTAAATACTGGTGATCACTAGTGATTATGTGTACTTCAGTGTTCTCTACTGAAGATCTAAC
This sequence comes from Dermacentor variabilis, assembly GCF_050947875.1. Classification (NCBI taxonomy): domain Eukaryota; kingdom Metazoa; phylum Arthropoda; class Arachnida; order Ixodida; family Ixodidae; genus Dermacentor; species Dermacentor variabilis. The sequence goes on from NC_134568.1 coordinate 287,773,446, forward strand.
ATTCTCACAAAATTTTGCTTGCCTCGCAATTCGAAGGTTCTTGAAGCACGTTCTGCTTGGATTAAAGTCACGGTGCTAGGAATAAATCGGCCGGCGTTTGGATTAATTTTGGGCGGGTGAACCTGTAGCTTGCGTGAGCGAAGCCAAGTGCCGCTGCAAACTCGCAAACTCGCCCTCAGTAGCGCATACGTTTAGGCTTCGTAGGATTGAGTCAAAAGTAAGGTCGTAAGCAAAGGTCTGCCGTTTCATTTCAGGCATGGCCGTGAAGGCACTGACAATAACGACAGCTAGATGTTGCTAATCGTGCGTGGTGATTAAGAGGGAAGGAACATGGCGCTTTTAGCGCGCACGGGAACTACGTCTTTCGAGGGGCAAAAACGCTCACCTCGCGCCGTGACGCAGCAGGCGCTTCAAGCAGCGACAGCTTGCGGCCGGCCGACGTATACGTGCGGTGGTGGCGCAACTCGGACGTGGCGGGTGACGCACGCCGTATCGTTTCTGTCGCCTAGGTTTTGCTTTATGCCACCCTCTTTGTTTATTCCGTGTGCATGCTAAATTCTGAATGCAAAAGCTTTTAAAGTGATTAGCTCTATTTGTCTCTTATGCGCGGTATCGTGGTAGTCGGTGGTGTTTCTCAGGCTTATGGTTCTTTCTGATTTGGCGAAGACACGGTGAAAGTTGACGAGCCGATGTGGCGTAGTATGCGCTACGATTATGGTTCGCGCTAAAAACAATTAATTTCTGGTTTAAAATCGTTGCCCCAGACTTAATAAACTTTCAGAGGGATAGCTGTCGCCTTGTGTATCCTATGAGTGTATGGCTATGCTGTTGTTTCTGTGAAGGGTAACGGGGAGGAATTCTAGGGTTATCGGATATGACGGAGATTGGCGCCGAAGATGTAAATGACGGTTTATTTTAAAGCGATAGCTGTGCGCCATGACGTAGCCAAAAGGGGTTTTAACGTTGCAATGTGAACGCAATTACCCGCCATAAATTAATATGGCGGGCAGAGGCTAGGTGCGTTTTAAAGCGATAGCCCTGTCGCGGCCCATACGCAATGACTGCTGTATAGGCGATAATAGTCCCTCCGCACGACATAAACAGCTTTCCCGCTTTCAGAGCGATTCGTGCAGCCTCGGTGCGAGGCACCACGTCAGGCTCGTAGATGCTACGAGGATGACCGTATGCACACGATAAAGTGACACCGCTGCCCCGGCCGAAGCGGTCTAAAGTGCTTAGTATAAGCATGCGCTAGTGCTGCTACGGCGGGAATGTGCCTTTGCCGTTATATACCGATGGCATAAGAGCTTAAGCAAGCGGTGTACGCCGGTGTTGTTTCCGCCTAGTTGACTCCTCTGTATCGAGTAGAACGATTGATATCACTCGTCAACGACGTGATGACGTCCGGCCTGCGGCGGTGCGGGTGGCGGGAGGAAAAGACCGTGCGATAGCGTATACAGGGAAACTATCCCTCACTGCTTGACATGTTTATCATGAATATCCCCATGGACCGCAGCATATCTGGTATTTTAAGCTGCGACATCAGCGATCACACGCGGATATTTACATTCATAAACAGACGCTCCCATCTCCAGTCTAACAAGTGTGTCTAACCACACATCGCCTTATATCTGAAGACACATTGCAAACATTTAGAGAGAAGATTCAGATTGTAGACTGGTCAAGCGTTTTTGCCCATCAAGATGCTAATGTGACATGTGAAGAATTTATGAAGATCTTTAAGACGCAGTATTTTCACTCATTCCCAATGTAGAACTTTCGTCCAAGCAATAAATCACGCAAACCATGGATTAGTAAAGGTATTCTTCGGTGCATTCGAAAAGATAACAAGCTTTACTAATTATTTCTTCGAACGCGGAATCAAAGTGATTGGAATCAGTACAAGACTTTCAGAAATAAGCTAAACAAAGAGAAAAAGCAAGCAAAAGAAAAGAGTATTTCCTTCGCGTCTTTGATACTGACTGTCTCCGCAGAAGTGAAATGGTGTGGAAATAATTAAACGACATTTTAAACAGGAAAACAAATGCTACACAAGTGCAACCCGATATTGTTGATGGCATAGTTTTGAAAGGAAAGGAACTAGCAGATCGAATGAATGATTACCTTGTAGAGCTGACGGGAGACGCGAACAAAAGTACAAGCAGTGACGCAGTCGGCAACATGACACGTACAGCGCAGACGATGTTCCTAATGCCAACCCATGTATCGGAGGTTGTCTCAATTTTCAGCGGACTTAAAAACAGTCGCAGCAAAGATGCCGATGGTCTTAAAATCCCGTCGATAAAGCACGTATTAGACCTTATTGCGCCTGCACTAAGCCACATCTATAATTTGGTTCTATCAACTAGTGTATTTCCCCAAAACATGCAAGTAGCGAGAGTAACGATTATTCACAAAGGAGGGGACAAGAATACGTTTAGCAACTACCGCCCAGTATCGATAGCGCCCATATTCTCGATATGTCTCGAAAAAGTAATTCACATTAGAATGGACTCTTTTTCACGCAAATTCAATTTAATTACAAACCGCCAGCACGGTTTTAGAAAAAAATCATTCAACAGAACCTCCATTGCTGGTGCAAAAAGAGACAATTTTAAATAACATCGAAGAAAAAAATGATGACTTTGGGAATATACCTAGACTTCAGCAAAGCCTTCGACCACGTTAATCACACTCTACTGCTCTCTAAATTGGAAAAATACGGCTTTAGAGGAAGTATACTTGAACTTATCCGATCGTACTTAGAATCACGTAAGCAATTTATTGAAATTAATGAATGCAGATCTAACGTTAGACCAGTTGCTACAGGAGTGCCACAGGGCTGCATCCTTGGTCCTATTTTCTTCTTGTATTACATAAATGATATTGTTAACATAAATACAGAATGTAACTTTACCATTTATGCCGACGATTGCACAGTGTTTGTTCATAGGAAGCATTTAACTAACTTAACAGAACAAGCAGGTGTACTTTGTCACGAACTAAAGAATTGGCCTGAAAGGAATAGGCTTCTGATAAATGAATCCAAAACAAAGTGTGTCTTATATCGAGCTCGAAATACACCCATAACCATACCAAACACAATTGTTCTGGGCCCATGTACGATAAAGCTTGAAAGGATGGTGAGAACACTAGGCGTAGTATTTACGGAACATATGTCCTGGAACGATCATGTGGACTCAATCTGCTCTAAAGCTCGGAAATCTGTTGGAATTATAAGCAGGCATCGGGGTACTTTCATCCTTTAAAAATTAAACAAATTTTATATAATTCTATATTCCATTCTCAACTCAGTTATTGCGTGATAATATGGGGAAACACAACAGCAAATAATTTAAACAAACTTATGGTTTTGCAAAAAAAAAAAAAAAAAGCAGTTCGGGCAACAGAAAATGTTCCCCTATAACGCACACACCCAAGAATTACTTTAAAAAATAGGATAGTCGGAGCATTTCAGCTATATAATCATAAACTAACCCGAAAATATAAAATTGCAGTACAAGGTAATCTAGCGGCATTTCCGCAATTAGCTACGTTACAAAAAAATATCTCGCCATATTCCTAGCGACGTCAAATTCCTTGGCACGTTCCATTCTCACGCACAGAATATGTGCGCCTGAGATTATGCCATACTTTACCCAACATATTGAACGAGCTTTCTAAAGAACATATAGAAACTTCAACCGTAAGTAAGAAGCGTATGTTGGAACTATTCCTTTGAAAGCTGGTTTTCAATAAAATTTTGTTGTGAAAACATGTCCCTCAACGCAGCAAATACTATTACGTACCATTAATTTTCGAACGTACACAAGTTGCCTGTATGTTTTTTTTCTTATATTATTCTTATTTTTTTTCCTTTTATGATGTCCGATTTAGTTTGTTTTCCAATTAGTGAACATGTGGTGTTTATATTTTCTTTTTGACATGAATGTTAGTATTCACGCTATCCCAGTTTCTGAGATCTGCATTCCAAATTATCTTGTTCTGCATCTTGTAGTGTCCTAACAGTTGTGCGTATTACCACATTTATTTATTTATTTATTTATTTATTTATTTATTTATTTATTTATTTATTTATTTATTTATTTATTTATTTATTACCACATTTTGCGATGCAGTGTCTGCGCCTGTTTGCTGCTTGTTCACGGTGGCCGGAGCTCCGTCAAGTTGCTATAACGCAGCTTTTTTCCCGATCGCCATTATTTCACCCTTTTTTTTCACCTTGTGTACATTTTTTGTGTGTGGTGAAAAATAAACAACTCAACTGGAAAAGAAAAGTATGCGTAAGCGGAGTCCACTCTAGTTCGCCTACGAGATTTGAGATTGGAAACTTAGTTCATGGTAAATGAAAAAAAAAAAAAAGAAAAACCATGATAAGTTAGCCACAGAACGTCGATTCCACTGGCAATCTGCATCAAATTGGCAGCCATGCTACATATTTAACACATGAAAACTTTTCTCTGAACCCAAAGGAACATTTGCGTCATTTATGATCAAACACTACGTTGGATGTGACGTAAAGCTCTCATTGTTGTTGTTCTTCTTCCTATATAATAATAATAATAATAATAATAATAATAATAATAATAATAATAATGGCAGTAGTAGTAGTAGCAGCAGTAGTAATCTTATTGTTGGCACGGAAATGGTCAGTGGTTGTCGCTCAGCGGAAACGATAGACCAGCGTTGACATGTGGATGAAGTATAAGAACCGAAAGTGGCGCAAATTTGAGACGGAGACACTGGAGAACCTCAATCAATGAATAACGCAGGTAACTTCGCTATTTATTGATTAAGAGGTTTCCATGGCGCCGCGGCTTCTGTTGCAGATGCCTGACAGAAAAGCAATGTAGTTCTGAGAGTACAACGCTTTGGCGTCGCACGTCTTTATGCCTCCTCCGTTTTCAGCAGATGGAACACGAAATCAAAGGGCGGCAGCACAGAGTGTAGAAGTCCCGTAGATATAACGCTCAACGGGCATGCCAACGACCGCTTACAGCTTAAGGCTATCAAGTGCGTTCTATAAATTCGAAAAGTAATTTCGCCGTCGCATTTGGCTCGCAGATCAGTGAATTTATTCCTTTGCATCAGGTTTCCGAAAACGCAAGGATGTATTGTTTCGGTCGTAGTACTTGGGCATATATTTTAACAAAGCTGCAAAAATGTCGGAAATACGTAGACCTACTGCAAATCACTGCGAAATACCGGGAAGGGGGGGGGGGGGGGGCTTTTTCGATATTCCGCACCTGCTTACTCGAAGCGCGACTGAGCCTCTGCACGCCTATGAATTGCAGCAAAACCGCTGATTCAAAGTCGACTAGCTGGCCGTTCGTCTTCTACACGCGGCGATTATCACATCAGCCATTGCAGCCCAGGCAGTATCCAGGCTGGTGAGCTCATCACAAACACTCGCGACGTGCTCTTGGGAGGCACGGCTTTCCGAGCTGGAACTGGGAAGCCAACTGGACCACCCTGGACCAGGCCCGGCGTGCCGCTACGGCCAGTGGGGCTCTGCAAGAAGGCTCCACCCGAGATTAACCCCACGGAGTTCCTTCGTACAATAAAGTTTATTCTCTCACTCTCAGGCATTCCCAATTCGCGCTCGGCGGTAGATGTTGGCGTGGTCCTGTTTTGTTTTTATTATTATGCGTATTCTATTTTTGTCCAGTACACGGCGAGTGTCGTCGCGCGAATATCGAATCTTTAAGGTCCGTACGCCACGTGGTGTAAAATCTGGCGAAGGCGACGTCAGGATTTCGCTATAGGGTTGCCTGTAAACAACGAAGAACCAACGAACGGCGAGGCGCATCAGCATGCACAGAGGCTGCGCCGTTCGGAACAGCGCGTCCCACGACGTCACGAACGCGTTGGAATCGCGGGGCCACGCGGCGACAGCGTCGAGCGTCGTTGCCGATTTGGCGCTGCCGGTGACGCGATCGCGCCGCGACAGCTGTGACGGCAGCTGCCGCCCTCTGCCGCCTCCGCCGCTGCGGCGCTGGCGTCGACCGTTGGCGTTCTTGCACCGACTCTGGCAGCGCGCACTCGGCGGCAGGAGGAATAGCCGCTAAGCGGGTTGAGGTCGCCCTATCGAGGACGAACAGCACTGAATGCAAGGCAAACAAGGAGGGTCGAAGCCGCCGCGCCGAGGAAGGACGCCGTTTCCTCGGAGAAAGTTAGCTAACCGCGCTCCCCGCGCGTTGCACGCCGCCCGCCACCTTCGCTTTCGATAGCGCTTGCCTGCCTCCCTGCGCAACGGGGAATCGCCGCTCTTTCAGGCGGCATTTTCTCGTGTTTGTCTGTTTTTTTTTTGTCTTTAACTCGCACCCCCTTTTTCTCTTCCCTCATCTGTTCTGTCCGTATCTGCGGACCACAACCAATTACGAGTGCGGAATGCAGGCCTCTCAGCGGCGGCAATAACGACCGCGTTGTGTATTCAATCTCCGTCTCTCGGAATTGCGCTCACTTGGGTCCCGTTTCACTCGGAAAGAAATTTAAAAAATGCCAGCAAGTCAACAAGCTCGGCGGCAGGTCGTCAAACGAATCGACCGTCTGTTTCTCTCCGCGAAGTCGTCGTGTCCCATACGTGTTGCTAGACGGACTCCAAACAAACTGGACGGAAAGAGAAATGCGTCTCATCTCTCCGTGCCATTTATATATATATATATATATATATATATATATATATATATATATATATATATATATATATATATATATATATATACACTGACAGTGTGCTTCGTCCCATCGGACACAGACACAGAGAAAAAGATAAAAACGCACGCCATGACTCTGCCGTGGCGAAGGGCGCGTCCTTGTTTCATAAGGGAACAATCTTGCAAACGAAGAATGTTCGCTGAAATTCCTAGCGCGAATTCCTTCTTCGTGATATTACTAAAGCAGAAGTCGTATACTCGATTGATCACTTTCGTGGATATCACTTTCAGTGTGCACGCTGATTCGCTAAGCCAGCGGAAGTGGATGTGACGAAAGGAACGGCCGACATGTCCCATCATCGTTGATTTCACTTCGCATAGTTATCTCGAGCACATTGGCAGAATGCCCGTGGCCTCAGCGAGGCATCGCTCCAGACGATACGCCGCGCACAAGTGCAAGTGTCTCCTGGAGTGATGGATATAGAATGCGACCGCTGGCATTAAGCACACCGGTCGGGCATTATGTGTTTGTCTCCGTTCTTATTTTGCCTTTATTTTTTACGAAATCTTTTGAACTCAGTCCCCTGTGCTTCCTTAAACTTAGCCAAATACTCTCGCTTTAACAAGAAAGAAAAAAAAAGAAACGCTCTAAGTACGGGGCTGCCTCGGCAGCCTTCACTGTTCGGAATATCCTAGAGCCCCGTTACATTTATTAGCTTCGTTTACTCAAGTGTGGCCTGCGCTTCTAACGTCACTAATTTCTTGCACCGCGGCAGCTTTCGCACCTTCTGGCATTATTCTTCCTGGTATCCAGTTTCATTCTCGCGGCATAAAGAGGCCACAAATTATATTCACAATATTGTTGTTATTGTTTGATCTCAAAGAAACCCCGAGGAGTAAAAATGACGAGAAACAAACTGGACAGGCTTCAGGGCACCCCCCGCCTGCCTTTTTTAATGGGAAGCAAATGCATCGGTATGGCAATAAAACTAGCGAGCTCGGAAAACGGGGAGAGAAAAAATAAAGAGAGAGCTCGACTCCTCTTGGCCGGGTACAAAAATGAACATTTAGTTTAGAAAACTGCATCTCTAGTTCCCTCCCCCCACCCCCTTCTCGACTACGCAAAATAATAATAGCTGGGGGAGAAAAGTAGACAGGAATTGTGAAGTAGCCTCAACTGCGACAAATGAAGGCAATTAAAAGCAGAACAAAGGCGACATTTTAGAAAATTTACTCTGTTTCTATGAACTGCGGGGCCTGCGACGCGTGTTACCGGAGCTCTCGCCGGGTTGTGTCAAAAAGGGGGTAGTCCGGCTGCGCTGACGACATTCCGAAAAGCTTTTCAGGACGATGACGACGGTCTTGCGTTTCCTCGTAATTACTGCAGCGCCAAGACAAGACGACGAAGCTACGCGCAAACGAAGCTGGCGCACTCTGGTTGACGACTGACACATTAGCGAGCGTTATTTGAGCGAAGAAAGCTAGCGGGGCGGTGTCGGCTTTGCGTACAAAAAGAATCTAAGCAGCGCTTAGTTTCGGCGCATGCGCAGTGTCGCCGACCCTGTTCTTTAGGAAGGCTAGGCCCCTCGGACGCGTTATTTTTTGTAGTTAAACGTATATTGGAAAGAGCGCGTGTTTCAACGGACTCTCACATCACGCAAGCTTATTGCCGCAATAGGAAATTAAGAAGACATCCAGTCATGTATTTTAAGAACGCTACACTTAAAGATGCTGCACTAAGGCTTGGGAAATATCTTCGCAACTCAATTTCCAATCATTTAGCCGCCATTTTGTAAAACGCACACCACGAGGTATACTGCACTTGGCAGCCAATCGAATCGCGTTATTACCACGAGCAATTATTTTTCTTCTTTAATGATGTATTTGCGAATATTTTCTCGGAATGACGCCGATGGATTGTCGAAAACGATGAAAGTGATGACCGTTAAAGTGACACCTGGTTTTTACAGTGCAACAGCGCGGTCTCCGTGACTAAACCAGCGCTTCGTCATATATGGCTCTCACCGTTCGGCAAAGTAGAGGTCGCAAAAAGACAGATTATCGCTGGCATTGCCCACGTACTCATCTTTGAAAACGGTTTGCCTGAACTACGAGCGTAATGGCCTGTATACACGTATGTACCCTCAAGTCTGTCTTGGCATATATAGCGCCCTCATTACCACGCATACTGTTGCGAAAAGCACGCGAGTGGTTAGCACAAAAGTGCGACAACGAGGATACGCGCGTTTTTCTACATGTGCGTTTCTTATGGCTTGTTACGATGTAATAAAGTTGGTATGGTCGATAAGTATATATAGACGATTTCTTTAAACAGGCCGCGAAATTCGTCGCAATGCAACTTACAATACCTGCAGAAGATACTGGCGAGGCTAAAGTTCCCTTCGTTATGCAAGTCATTTCATAATACTCGCGCTTGTTTTCTAGTCTTCGACAGTCTTAGCAAGTGGCCCTTTTTACAACTTCGCTTGCCTTGTAAGAGAAGGAGAGAAAGTCCAGTGTTGATGCCGCCGACGTATTAAACATTTCCTATACTCTGCATCCCAGACAGTCGCTCACTCCAGTAGCTTTCAAAAATTGCAGCAGCGCTTTTGTGGCCTTCTGCAGCTGGGATATACGCGAGACCATGGCTCCAAGATCTTGTCCAACGAGAAAGGTCTTTCGTCTAGCTGGTTTCAAGCCTTTCATTCTCAAAGGACGGGCAGTAGCACAGAAGGTGATCTATAGTCTCCTCGACACCGCAGGCATTCCGATCAAGAATGAGTATGCATACGCAAGCGACGCATTACTGTTTCCTCCCTCGGGGAAGACCAGGTAACGGGCGCAGTTGCACACGTGCATCGAGTGAACGCAACCACGGATGGTGATTAAAGCCAAGTGTGCCATTTCTTCAATGTCAAATCATGCGCTAGCTTGCTTAGGTGCTGGGTTGCGTCAATCCTCCATAAAGGTATAAAGACAAGGTTTGTTCCTTCATGTGCTTTTCTAGCAATTTCGTCGGCGAGTTCGTTGCCGGAAATACCACAATGACCCAGAAGCCACTGAAACACATAAAATCAAAGGTTACAGCGCTAAGGAGACGAGGACGAAGTGAAACACAAACGACATATACGGGCATGTACATACAGCATATACATTAAATTACAAAGAAATGTCATTAATAAATGATAGTCTGTAATCGTCCTTAAGCTTAGAACGTGCAGCTGCCTCATTTGGTTGGATACTCGGATTACGCCTGTCATTAACGCGTGCTCATGCATACCTGCCATTATTCAGTGCAGATCAATGGCCTAGGTGCATTGTTAGCTCCTATCAGCCTTGCTTATCTCTACTGTAATTACTTTTCACTTTGATTTCTTGTATAAAATTGCGTGATTTCCGGTGAATAAATAGTTCGAAGTTGGCACCCATATATGTCGTTTGTGTCTCTCTTCGTCCTCGTCTGCTTGGTGCCGTAACATTTGGTTTTAAGTCATGAACCAACTAGCTCAGCAACAAATTTTGTTAAATCCCTGAAACACGATGTTGTGTCCTTTCGAGATCACATGGGAGGTTTATTTCTCGTATCTCAGACACGAGTTGTTCACCTGCAGGACCATCAACGAATAACTCACAACGGTCAGTGTATAGGGCCGCCTTTGAATCGCATAATTTCGGCCATTGTTTAGCCGGCTGTTGGTTAATATCCAACAGTACCTCGGAGCGCAATAGGCTCCGAACCTGTCGATATTGTGGCCTGAGAAATCTTGTATCTAATGCTGATTGATCGTGATGGGATAACCACCGCACCAGTACAACTGGTCTGAGTGCAGTACAAGTACCATCCGTGTATACGGGGACTCGGCCAAACCAGAAAGCATGCAAATGGTCCAGAGTTGCTTGCTTCAAGGCAAAGGTAGGCAAGTCAGGCTTCTTTTCTTTTCTTAGAACGGAAAAGCTCACTTCAGGTTGTCGTAGGCACCACAAGGCTGACGATGAATGTTCCAACGGATTGAAGCCTGACGGTAGGGAGGCACGATGCGTGCTGACTACGTTGGAGAATGACGCCTGTGGTCGTTGTTCTGGCAGACAAGGAACATGGTTCGACTGCATCCGTGAAATAGGGCGACTATGCGACCTCAGTGCATCTTCCCCCTGTAAAGGGTAGCCAACAGGGCTCAGTCCTAGGGCTCTGTCCTCAGGACGCAGTCCTCCCTGCCTCTTTCAGTTCTCTCTCTCTCTCTCTCTCTCTCTCTCTCTCTCTCTCTCTCTCTCTCTCTCTCTCTCTCTCTCTCTCTATCTATCTATCTATCTATCTATCTATCTATCTATCTATCTATCTATCTATCTATCTATCTATCTATCTATCTATCTATCTATCTATCTCTCTGTTTTCTTTTTTGCGTGCCTTAAAGACTATTTAGCGAAGCAGTGGAAATGCTTACGCACCGGCATGATGGACAGTGCCTTTTGCAACTATGGCGACGAGACCAAGTATGCATACTCATCTACTGCGCTTGTTTTGATGGTGAAAGACAGTTCTTGCGGGCTCATTTGAGCCGGCTGGAGAACGGAGCTTTCACAGAAGATATTTAGACCATGGATTTGATGGTCGTTAGCACACAAAGCCACCGGAGGCCTGCTGCACGTTTTAAAAACGAGTGGGCTGTGCGACCGCCTTTGAATGCACAGCGGACGTTGTATGTGCGTGCATATCGCTTCTTGTCCGTTTCTTTTCTTTTTTTTTTCCGCTTCCCCCTTCCCCACTGCTTGGCGGTAAACTAGATGCAACCTGTTTAGCCTCCCTGTTATTCCTTCTCTTTCCTCTCTCTCAGTGGAACAGAACTTCCTTCGTGCATCATTTGGAGACAACTCCAAAAGCCTTCGTTTCTTTCGCACTTTTTACGAAGCTGCACAAAAATAAACGAAAATTGATGTGCGTGAACTTGTAAAGGTAGCAAGAGAAAACATTGGGGAAAACTATTTAACGTTAAAAACGCGTCTTTCACGTTACGTACAAAAGTGTGAAGTCGGCAAAAAAGGAACAGGCAATGTGTTCCGAAGATCTAGACGTCTAGTACATTAAATTCTTTTCCCTAAGTACTCTCCGCCCTTGTACTTAGATATATGTGCACGTTAAAGAACCGCAGGTGGTCGAAATTCCCGGAGTCCTCCACTACGGCGTGCCTCATAATCGGAAAGTGGTTTTGGCACGTAAAACCACATAATTTAATATTTTTTTAAATACTCTCAGCAGCTACGAGAAATTTCAGCGCTAATATTTCCTCACACCTTTGAACGACTTATTCATGGAAGAAACACGCTACCAGGCGTCGTCTAAAGTTTCTGCAGCGCTTTTCCTGAAGCGTCTACAGCATTTTCCATTAGTATGAATCTTTTTTTTTTTTTCTGCAATGAATTCGTTGCGACACAGTGTAGTAAAAATTTTCCACTACAATTTCGCTCGCTCATGCATTTTCTGTGTTGATATTTTGTACCGCATTTCACTCCGACATGTTCTAGTCTCGGTATTATTTTTTTTTTTTGTTTCTCTGCAAAATTCTATTGTGGTTCTCGGTAGTAACGCCTGTGCTGCGCAGGTGTTATGCCCTCCGAGAGACCTGGGCCCCCCGTAAGTGGCTGTAAAACAACATAAGCTCGTCCTTCTTCGTTTTACAGTGTATTTTGCTGTAGACGCGAACAATGTGAACATTGTGAAGGAATTACAAACAAACGAACAAGTGTGCCCGGTCGGTATAAAGGAATATATTCCGACCTCAAATACTTTACTGACACGTTCCTTCTGTCCTCTCGTCGAAAACCAATTGCACTTTAGAAATTCCCGAACTTGCTAACGCTTAATAACGCCGCCTTGACAGAACAGTGCAAATGCAAGCTGCCGCAGTTCTTGTTAGTAGTTTCTGGGGCTTCCCTCTGTTCTTTTCCCCACAGTGCTTTTTTTCTCCTTGGTATAAACCAGATACAAGAAATGTAGCGTCCCTAAAGATCAAACAAGATGTCTACCGGTCTAAGTTAACTGCACATCTGTACTGTATACCAGCGGTTTAGGGTCCTTGCTGCATATTTAACAGACTGGGCGCATAATGCTCGCGGCACTTACCCTTAGGAAGCCGAGACGGCAAGGAACACAATGGGCCGTCGCCTTCACCTAGAGAGAGAGGAAGTCTACGGCTGGTCTTTTTTCTTTATTATTATTTTCCTTCCAGCCCTTTTTGTCTGTCGCTGTCGCAAGTACGCGCGCCTACTGAAGTTCAATGTTAATGTCTCGGATGACATGGGCGGCCCCTGTTATTATTATCATTACGATTAAAGCTGACAATCGCGTCGAGTTGCTCTTTATAATTGTCATAATTAGTCAAGTCTCAAGGAGACCGCCGTGCGTGCTCCCCCTGCGCTAAACAATGGCGCTGAAGTCGAGCGGGTGCACGCTATAGCAGCGCCAGCGCTTCTGTCGTGCGTCTACAGGGCTTTCGCATTTGTTTACAAAGGCGCGCACTAGCTCTTGGGCAAACAGACTAAACAATTGAGAACTCGGGCGCAGACAGCTTAATTCTTCCTGTTCGTAGCTTACGTCTTCTGCGACGGCGCTGGCTTTCGGGATTCTTTTACAGCGAAGCTGTATTTGGCTAGCGGATTCGTCCGTCCGTCCGTCCGGTAGTCTGTCGATCGCCTGTACGCCGAAAACTCCTCCGGCGCAACAACATGCGCACGCGCGAAGAAAGAAAGATAGAGAGAAAGCGAAAGAGAGGCACGCGATTAATTATTCAACGGCACCTAGATAGCGCAAGGCATGTTTACTCTGATCCATGACACCACGTTACCTGGCCCGAAATTTCCGTTGACAAGGCTGGCGTGATGAAAGCGGTGACGTCAAAATGACTGTTGCCTATACTTGTGAGCGTCCCCATTAGATTCTATGGCAGTCGGGCCAGGTAACATGGCGTCATGGATCGGAGTGAAAAGGCCTTCTTCTATCTAGGTGGTGTTGGATTAGCTGCGTCAGTAGTGACGTCGTTGCTGTCCGTCGCAACCGAGCGCGCGCGCAGCAGTTTCTCTCCAGCTGCGAAATGGGTGGGCCACGCTTCATAGGTACTCCTGAGGAGCAGGCTGCTTTCGATCAGCAGCCCCGCGAGCAGAACCGGGAACGAGCTCGTCTACGCCGTCCTGTTGCTGCAGCCCGGGCACAAGAGCAGGCTCGTGCAGCCGAGCGCAAGCAGCAACTGCGTACCGAGGATCCGGCAGCCAAACAAGCCGTCGTTTATTGAACCGTCGGGATTAACCCAGTGATAAACACCGAGGCCGCACGTTTCAGCTTCGCTGGTTAACCACCAGTACGGAGTGCTTGGGAGATGATTTTTCTTTTTGTCTAGGAAGTTTCCGCCGCTGCTCCTCTCGGTTATACACTGCGAAAGCGAAAGGAACACGCATTCATGAAACGAACAACTCTCAGCCGAAACGAGTGACAAGCAGCAGCACACGGAAAGTATGTCGAATTTCTCCTTGAACCAGCATGCTTCGATTTCCAAAACAACTCTTCTGCACGATTTGAAGATAAAAGAAACAAACACTTACTCTTTCTCAGTTGCAAAGAAAATTTGCCAGAAAGATGATGTTGGCCGATACATTTGTCATCTGTATGTGCGCCGGAAGCGTGGTTCGTATTCTTAAGCACTGGTGGGGATGAGTGGTTGCGATGAACAGCTCGGCGGATAGGGCTCTATATACTCCTGAGCATGACGCAGGGGGAATTTCTCCTCTGCCAGGTCGGCGACATTCCAATAGGTGAGGGGTGCGAAAATGACATGAGTTTAAGTTCACGTTAAAGAACGCCACGTGGTAAAAAATTAGCCCGGAGCCCATGGTACGTAGCTTAATTTGCGGCCCATAACCTATTTCGCTGCTTGTTATCGCACGCAAAGGACGTGCAAAGAGCACCTTGTCCTCGTGACAGCACTGAATAAAGAAGGTAAGAAACCGAGCACGGTTCCTTTCTTTTATTTTTGTATTTTCTTGCATTGTTTTTTTCTTGCAGTACGCGCCCTATTCACGCGTACCAAGTTATTTAAGAACAACTCAAGCGCAGCACTGGATGCGAGGGCATTGTAAGAGCTGATCAAGAACGTTCTGGCGTAATTTTATTCTTCTGACTTGCACTTACGTATTCTCATTGTTGCATCTATACTTCCTAGAATGACGATATTTCTTTCAGTTTTGTCGTGATCTCTTATTTGCGCCGTGCTTGGGACGTTTCGAGCTGCTCTCACAATGCTGTGGCAAACCAGAATGCGACAGAAGTCTCACGATGCGCTTCCTATAGGTGTGTACGTGTGCAGCAATGCGCCACCGAGACCAGTGGCGAGCACCTTGCATGCGTGTCTCCGTGGTTCCGGCAAAGTGCCGTCTACTTAAAGCAGCAGCTATGCACGCACACTGCGGCTCGGAGGTTGAAAGGAGGTGAGGGATGTCTCAAGGCACTCGCCGTGCACACGCTGTCCCAGATAATACAATACGTATTTCATCAAGCGACCACAAAGGAGATATCCGCTGTCCAAGCAATGAAAATATTCTGCCCGGTGTGCCATGGTGCACCGCTTCCGGAGCGAGCTGCGGCAGAGCTGAAGCCCCGATGTCGTTCCTGCGTCTCAGAATCGCATGGAGGCTTATTGAGAGGGAGGTGAGAATGGCTCGCCTGCCGGCCAAGTGCATCGCGTTAAATCCTAAAATGAACGCCATTTCGATCTGCGCCGAGCTTCGACGATGCCGCTTTCGCTGGTGCTCCTCACTTTATTGCAGAGCATGCATTACGTGTGGGTAAAACTTGCACTCGTGCCAAAAGCAGCATACATTCTTATCGATATCATCTTTCCGCCCTCCCCTTTTTCTACCGTACTTCTTTTTTTTTTCTTCCCTTTAGTCACGCTTCATTAGAAGGTGAATACGAAGTATGACTCGCTACCTTCCATTTGTCTTTTAAGTTATATGTATGGTTCTTAGGAAAACAAGGGCGAAGACATCCTGATATCTGTGTCGGAAGACTTTCACTATGATAATTACTGCACAGAACCACCCCCTCCCCCCCCCCCCCTCCCCATAGGAACATCGTCGGATAAAAAGTATATCAAATTGAGCTTAGTCCTTGTCGAGTCGCCGCTCCTCTTACTTGTAATCGTTGGTCTTATTTTCCCATCGGTGTAAGACGCTTCGTTTCTCACAGAAAACGTGCCTTGGTGAAGAGCGATAAGCGGCCCACGCTTGTCGACACGTGCGCGTTGCTGGTATAAGTCGCCACTGACGGCGCCCTCCTGAATGTGGCACTTAAAGCACCCTCTTCGGACTTGTCCCCTCTGCGTTCCGCTGTAGCATCCTGTCTATCTAATGAATACCTTTAGAATAAAAACAGGAACAGCTCTACACAGGACGAGCGAGTAAAGAGCACGGGCAGAGCGCTGACTATAGCAACCAAATGCTTCATTTGCAGCATATCTGCTCTTTACTCGCTCGTCCTCTGTAGCGCTGTTCCTGTTTTTATTCTGAAGACGAACCAACCAGCCCCATTGAACATACTGATAGAGTACCTCGTCGCTGTCCTCAGTCTTATGTCACGCGGCTCTTCGCCATTTTTCGCATCGCTTCACCAGCATGCTGAATTGGCACGCCTTCGGTTAGCTTTGTCCCCTGCGTCGCCCATGCACGTGTGCGCGGTCAGCGCTCAGTGGCGCGCTGCGCATTCCGGGCTCCAAAAGCGGCCGGCGGTGCATCCGCCGTCGGGCACCACGGAGCGACAGCGCGCAGCCGAGGGCGCTCGTCCCTGAGAGGCCGCCGCCGCAAAGGATCGGGGCGGCCACCAGCCCCTAAGGAGGTCGAGCGCGGCGACGCCGCCGCGGCAGCGGCGCGTGGGATGGCATTGGGAGTCCGGGAGTCGACGACCAGGCGTCGGAGTTCGAATGCAGCTGCCGCGAACCTCGCTTGTTTTTTCCCCTCCGCCGAACAGCCTTGGCTCGCCGTTATCCTTGATCCACTGACGCGGGGCGCATGAACTCCAACGGGAACGCACTCGCCTTCGCTTCAGCGCGAGCTGACGTCGTCGCGTGCTGCCGTGCCTGCCTGGCGCCGCCTGCGGCCACCACGAGGGAGGGCCGCCCCGGTTGCTGCCGCCGCCGACGTCGTCGGACCCGCGGCTCCGGTCGCAACCCGCGGAAAGGCAGCGGCCATCGAGCGCGCTGCCATCACGACGAAGCAGTGCGCATGTGGAGCACATGGCCATGTTGTGGGCCAAGGTCTTCCACGGTTCACTCGTAGCGTGGCACGGAATTGAAGTAGGGGAAACTGTTACACGAGTATATGCGCGCTTCGCACTTTTTCTGAAATGCCGGAGAGACAGTGACCTGCTTAGGGTTCATTAAAAGCTACGAGCGCAAAGGAGCCTACGGACGGTGCTGGTCAAGTGCATTCGGTTTTACTTAGATGGCTACCCTCGTGAAATTATACGAGAACAATTTTTTTTTAAAGTTGGCCGTAATAGTTCATCGTTTTCAATTGCTCTACAACGAGAAGCTCCACGCAGTCGAGAAACTTGCGCCTGTTTTGCAGGTATCAATGCACAGAATTATGCGCCGCAGTACAAGCGCCATGAGGGCAAGTTTCTTACGTGTAACCTGACCTATTCTAGTTGGCGTATTTTGGCGAGAAGTAGTCAGCGCACCACAGTGACAGCACGCTCAATTCGTCAACCCATATCAACGTGTTTTCAGTAGTTAAAAATACGTTACCATTGCCCATCACATTTATTTATTTCACCTGGTCCGTGCATCTACAGAATGCAAACTGGTACGACGTTGAGCAAGTTGGTTAAAGTTAGTTGGAAGCATGGAAACAGCGCAAGATACATAGACTGAGAAGAAGTACACGACATGACCTGACACCAGAGCTCGTGTCGTCACCTTTACTCGTATCAGTCCATATTCACTGCCTTGTTTCGTCACGCCCCAAAATGTGCTGACGTCAACGCTTTACGGTGGAGAAGAGGCATGCTTTCTCTCATGCGGAAGTCGAGTAGTGTTTATAGAGTTTATAATGATGACGTTATAGCTTTCTTCATCGTTATTCATTCCCCAGCACACATACGGAGTGCACGTGATTAAACGGCGGACACTTGGCTTTCACATTTACAGGAGGTTGAGAGCTCGCTCAGTGGTTAGAAAGCACTCTGTTCAACGCATGTTGACATCTATTATGAGTGGAATTGGACATCCAGACGTGCACCCAGGAACTGCTCATGGGCGCCATTGTTAAATATTTTCGTGCCGAAACATCTCTTACTAGACACATACGCCAGCGTAAAAGGTGTTAAACCACGTAGCTGTTTAGCACCTAGTTACAGCACAGTGGTAGCAGCTATATTGGTTGGCTTGTTCGTCAGTGGGCTGATTTATTGATGCGAAAGCATCAAATGCCCATACAACGAAAAAGCCGGCGTCTGTAGCAACGAAACGGTAAATTCCCATTGGCTGCGACGCCACGTCATATGTGCGCCTCGACGGAGCAGAACGGGCGAGAGGGACTCCATACTGACGCGCCAGCTGTTGCGTGAGGAGAGAGGGCTTCACCGCGATGACACGTCACCCTCGCTCTCGGAAGCCTGTGTTATCCGCGCGTTCCTTGTCCGCCAAGCTCTCGCCTGAGTTCTAACTTCGCCTCGGTAATCGCTATAAAGAAATTAATGTATAAAAAACTAAATACATTCGAAAGGAAAAACGCTGGCGGTAGTGAGTTTCGAAGCTACGACCCCACGCTCAGAAGCCGAGTGCCTTACCCACTGGGATAAGCCCGCGCCTCCTAGATAGCAGGCCTGTGCACTCTGATTTAGGACATCATGCTACTTGGACCGAAATTTCCATCGCCAAGCCCGGCGTGAGGAAAGCCGTGGCGTCAAAGTCACCGCGGCTTACTGGGGAGCGGGATTCCCGATTAGGTTATACGGCAGTCAGGAAAGGTAGCATGATGCCACGTATCGAAGTGCACCCAGTGCACTGGCATTGTGCTATCTATAGGAGGCGTTCGCCAAGAGTCTGAACGCGCTCGCTTGCCTGCGAGGAGTTCATAACTCGAAGGACCGCTCAGCGGCGTTCAGTTGAACACTAACGCTCTCGCATTCACAGCTATTAAGTGCTTAGCTGTTCTCGAATGTTATTAACTTATTTACTTTTACGTCACTAAGCTACACCTGAGCCATACAAGGCACGCTGTAGAGGCTAACTCTATATTATATTTGGCTACCGGAAGTTCTCTATTAATGTGCATCGAAATGTTATCTCAATTAGGTGTTTTTGTTTTCATTCCGTCTCAATATAGATGGGTTCGCCTTGACCAGGAATCAACCTCGCTGAACGCAATAGGCACTGAGCCACCGGAACGGTTGCCGGGAAAATTTGCAGATGAGACGAACGGGCAGGGTAAATAACAGACCATTCGCGCAGAAACTTCTTGGGAACCTTTATCCCCTGCGCGACCCTTTCCGCGAGCAGCATCAGCAATATACGTTATGAATTTTTATGCACCACTGGTACCCAATGAAGGTCACCCCATGAGAGCTATAAGCTTGTTTCTCATTGTGCTCGCGCTCTGTCGTCCGGATACACGCGCATATCCATGGCTGGCGATACGAGATGCCTCTAAAGCATATTACGTGTGCGACCCGTGTTGTGCCATTACTGCACGGAAGCACTTCCAAGCCTGATTTTTCCCCTCCTTCAAAAGTTTCGCAAACCGCAGTGCGCAGTCACACACGCAAGAGACAGGCGAGAAAGGCACCTCCCGCTTTACGAGACTGTCTTCCGCTTATATAAGAACTCGTTTTATGTGGACTATATCCTGTTAGTCACGCCAGAGTCATTTAATATCGTTTTTAAAGCATTCTCGTCACACTAAAGGCTACGAGATGCCGGGGGGGGGGGGGGGAGGTATGAGCTTTAAACAAACATCATCTCGAACTTGCGATATATGCTCGGGAAAGCAGGGGTGTGTAATTTTCCATTTGCGTAATTTTCCGTTTGCGAAGCGCAAGCAGGGAAAAACAAATAGAGGGGAAGGTCTTTTGAAAAGTTTCATGCCTCGCCCTTTTACATGCATCAAGGCCTGCCGCAGCACATGTGCGCTTCTGTATTGTGCATGTGCAAGGCATGCCCTCCTCTCCTTCCTTCGTCACTTTTGCGCCGCAACACTCTTGAGCCTCACGTGCGACAATTACAGTTGAGGGCGCGAAGGGTTCCTGTTATTCTTTACCGACGTACGTGGCACTCGTGCCATGCAGCGCTGCAGGCGAGAATAGTATTAGCGAAAAACTTGTGGCTTTCGACCGCTAGAACCTCTGAGAGCGCTAACACGGGAGCGGAGGACAGGAACACTCACACGCGCTTAGCTAAGCGCACGCTCGGTTGCTCGGAGAGAAAGGAAAGAGAACGCCCATGGCCAAAAACAAAACAAGTCCGAATCGCGGTGTTCACTTTGGGGCGCGCTTTTGTTTTCCGTCGTCGTCGCGCGGACAATGCAACCGAGCCGCGTAGGGGAGCGGACCTTGCGCAAGCCCTTATACGAACGCGACCAGCGCGGCTATTTGCAGTAGCAGTGCACCGCCGCGGGGGCAACAAAGGCGCACTTCCTGGTGGCGATATTATTATCGCGCCGGTGCGGAAACAAAAGCGAGAACCGGCGCGCGCGCGCGTGCGCACACGTGTCCATATGCATGGCATCTCCGGGCGGCGCCCGCCTCCCCGGGAAGGAAGCGGCGGCCCTGCGGACGATAATGAAATCCCGCCGCTGTCGTCGCACGCCGATAGCGCGTGCAAGCAAACGCGCCGAGTCCCCTGCCCGATTCGCCGCCGACCGATAACGGCCGGGGTTTAAGGACCGCCGGGGTTCAAGTTACTCGCCGTCTTGTTACAGAGTTCTTCGGGGATTATAGGCCAATTGCACAATACGCCCGGCGCGCCGTATAATCGAGCCGGATGACCGACGCAGCTCAGTGGTATCACCATTTCCTATAGGGCTCGTTACTACAGCGAACGGGGTTTTATTGCAGGCTGTACGGTCGCTTGCTGCCGCCGTGCGACAGGAACTCAAGCTGTTGGCGCAGTGAGGGCAGCCACCTTGCTTAACGATACAGCTACTAACCTGTCTAGGTTGCATCAGATCCCGGTCATAAACTATTGTAAGAACGGCCACTACACTCTGTGTGCCTAAGAATAAGCAAATATATAAAATGTTAAAGCTAGTTACATCAGCAGGGAGAAACGGCACTGATCCCTGCTCTGGCAACAGTACGTGTCGCTCTACTCATTCGTCACGGAGCAAAGACAGCTTAGTTAATCTTTGAGAAGTCACACCTCGGCGCTGCGAATGTTTGCCTACGACACTCATGAGGTCGAGGTGTCAATTCGTGAAGTGGACAGTGGGCGTAAGGCAATGGTTATAGTGAGCGAGTTGGTAATGAAGCTGCCCGTCAATATGAAGCAGATAACAAAAACCTTTTCTAAGTTGTCCCCTGACCACCGAGTTCATCTGAAATTGCGTTTGTTGTTGTTGTTGTTGTTGTTGTTGTTGTTGTTGTTGTTGTTGTTGTTGTTGTTGTTTACAAACATCATTGTTTTCAGGTATAGGGGGCGGCACTTTTCATTCCTTAAACTTCATCGCACGAATACTGCGTTTTATAGAACGTAGTATTCGTGCCACGAACCTATATATGTGCGCGGCGTCTGGAATGAGGACGTGCCTTACATGAAAGAGGCTCCGCGCCCTTAAGTTTACTACTAACACGCGTTCTGTCGTGCTTTTCTTGCGCCTTTTTTTTTTTTTTTTTTTTACGTCGTGACTTGACCCCAACCTTAAAGATAGCGTGCTTCTGCTTCCTAATCACCGTAGCACCGTGCATCAGTCGCTCCCAGTACTGATTCAAACCGTCATTCGATGCCTACTGACTGGTACTACGTGATTCAATGCCCTTGACGACAGTCTATGCTGTCTCAGATTCGCCACTGTATCAGAAACACAAACGTAAACAAAAAGAGAAAGCTAACGACAATCTGTATTTGCAGTAGGCTATAGCCCACCTGGGCGTATTGTGCCCTCCGCACATAACGGTAATACTTATTTCTTTTAGAACTTGTACTACTACTTGCAAAAATATCTGTGGGCTGAACGTTGTTTTGCTTTTGTTTCATTATATTGTTTGTTTGTTTGTAGTGTTACTGCTGTAACTAAACAACGCGTTGCCAAGATATGTTCTATGAATGTTGGCACATAAACGACGTTGCCATTTAAAGCGTTTATTAAAAGGTATAGCATGCGAAAACGTCCTTGGCTAGTTATTACATGTATGTGTATCATCGTACTCGAGGTAGCCTTACACAGTTTGTGTTCAGTTTTTCACACACGTGCTGGTATGTCTCTGCTAACGATGGTTGAGTGCATAGAAACACGAGGACTAACGAAGGCACATTGGACACACAGGCGCTTATATCTCAGCTATAGGAAATAAGCAGTGAAACTCGAAAAATTGATTTAGGCGAACATTGCGATTCTTAGACTCGATAAGACCTCCATAATGCTTACACCAAGTTTCGGTTGGTCTATAATATATGCACAATAGCGCTAATCGTAAGTTTAAACGTTCCTATGCGTTTCTTTTGTTTGTTTGTTTGTTTGTTTGTTTGTTTGTTTGTTTGTTTGTTTGTTTGTTTGTTTGTTTGTTTGTTTTTTCCATAAACAAGTAGGCGAGCACTCGCTTTTATGTTTCGCTATAGGTTATGCCAATGATTTCCCAGACTCATCTTGTTGATTTCAACGAATCGAATTGACAAAGGTGTTTTGTTCATAAAGACAATGTCATTAGCGTCTGCCTTCGCTAAAGATGTGTTCGCTTTGACGGTTGGCAGGCGTCTACTATATGTACAGCTAAAATCGTGGTCACCTATGAATACGCGGAAGAAGTCGGTTTCATATCGTGATTTACCAGCGTTGTTTACTACTCACGCAACGGTGTTGAAATACGGGTATTAATTTTCTTTTTTTCCTCCACAGAATACGGCGGCCGACGGCTACGATGATGATCATCAATGTAACTAAGGATGACGCCGAACACCGAACGGTCGTGCGCCTAAATGGGCGCAGTATAAGTCTGCTCACAACATTACATCTTTCTTTATTCTGACTTAAATGATGTTGCTGCTCCACGCAGTGTGCCGATTGCCTCAAAGATACACATCATGGCGGACGCCAAGGCGGAAGGTGGGTGGCGACACCGTCTTGAAATACCTACATCCTATGGTGCCTAAGCGGGGTCTAACGAACTGTTTGTCAATAAAATGTAAACACTTAACCTAACAATCGTGGTTACCGACTGTTTCTTGGTCGTGCTTGTGTATAGATTGCACCAAACTGTTCCTGCATCTTAATTGTCTGTAAAGCATGTTTTTTTTTTTTAAAGAACGTTTTTGATAACTTCTTCGATATAAGAAACGTCCGAAGCAGCTGTAAAGTTATTGAAATCCGTGATTCCACACTGACTCTCCTGGCTACGCCGTTTGGGCGCGATATTCAGGAAACTAGCCTTCATTTAGTCGATTTATTGTATTTTCTTTTGTCACAACAAAATGAGAATATAATTTTGAAATTATTGTCTTCCATTCTACCCCTATTGTGTTTGCGCAACTGAGTGTACCTTAAGGCTAAAGACAAGGTCTCCAGGCGCGAGACTTCAGTGTGAGCTGCAGACATCCTCGAAGATCCCACATAATTAAATGCGCGTACACTGGTGAACGCCCTCGTTTAACGATGATTTGCAAGCGTGAATGTAATTCCTTTCCATTAAAGGACACCTTTAGGGAAAGCATACATGGGTATATTATCTTGATCGAGTTTATAGTATATATCAGTGATAACGTGTCAGCCTTAGGCGAACTTTTCTGTGCTTTCAAAGTGTAAGCAAATATCATAATTATCTATAGGCCTAATTTACTAAGCCGCATATATTTTATTTACAAGGAAAATTTTTATTTCCTCGAAAGTAGTGCGGAACTGCATATAGAGGTCCCTTTTGGTCTACCCATTCAATGTTCCTGCGTTTCAATCGTTCGATGATTTCGGCGTTGCACTGCCATCTGCTATAGCCTCCCGGTTAACTCGCATGGCAGAGAGAGCGGCCCGATGTCCCATCCCGGGACCAGGACAAATTTGTCTTTAACTGCGAAAATTTGATGTTGAAATTTATACGAAAAGTATACGAAGAGAAGACCAGAGGACACGAACGCCGACTAACAAATTAATGTTTATTTCGCAAGAAACAAAAGTAAGCAACACTAGATACATACATGTATTGCGCACAAGTTTTTCAGTGGGCGCACGCCAGTTTCCTTTCGAAGGCATGAAAGCATGATGAGCAGTTTCGGCGAGAAGTTACAGTAAAAACAGACGAATAAGAGGCAAGTGAGTGTTGTGCCTCATTGGCATCTACAAAATGCATTTCTTTGTCAAGCACTGACAAGGAGGGCCGACACGCACATGTCGGCTCGGGTTCTTATGCGGTATGCTTCTCTCATCTCTCCAGTTGGGCACGATTGCATTAGGTGCACCTCAGGGTTATTTAAACTACAAGACAAGCAAGATAGACCTAATAAAATTGGTCTGGCACGGGTCTAATGGACGAACCATGTGACGACTTCATACGCCTATGAGGGGACACTGTGGTACCACAGTTTAGTGAAGCTTCTTTGCCAAAGCGTCTTCTTTTTTCTTTTGCCGGCTCCTTGACCATAAGCACGGTAAGGATATTTTTGTGCATTAAGTTAACCGCACGTTTATGAAACACAGAAAAACAGCCGTCTCAGTCTGTCAGCGCAAAATTGTGGTTCTTTCAACTTTCAAGCTACTAATTTCAAGCCACTTTTCGTGGCTTTCGTTCTGAGGCCCCTTTCCCTGTAGTTTAATATTCTAATGGTAATCAATAAACTTCCAACTTGAAACTTCTTCTTCTAGGGCGATAATTGTCAAGAGTACTTGAGACAGCTTTCGTATGGTCTTTTCGAGGTATCACCATCACTATCACCATCATGTCATGTCTATCACCGACGTCCTTGGCAGAAACAATCCAACTAAAACAGAGGTTCGCAGGAAGATTGAAGCTCAGTAATCGACGGTGGCCAAACAAGGAAAACTTTCTCAGCCTGGAGACAACGTTTAGACAAAGGGACTCGTCGAAAATTTTGGCTCCTGACTGAGGCTTACCTTGTTTGGGCACCGTTGATCATCTGGAGGGGAAGTCATCGTAAAACAAAACCCTATCGCCACGTAAGATTGGATCCCGGCTCCGCGATGTGTAAGGCGTCGTGCCGTCCTATAGAAATTGACATCGTCATACCAACATTGGCAGTCATCATCAGCGTTACCGTCTCGCTAACAACCGCTGTTTAAGCTGGTATTTAAGGCTTTCCCTAATGTGGAGCTCTGCAACTCTTTTTTTTTTTTTTTCATAAGGTACTGTATTTAGCAACCAAGTGTCTGGGTGCCGAGTTATGTCAGCGTGGAGAAGTAATTACACGTTTTTCTTAGCGAGAGCGGACTTTGTGCGTAACAAGTGAACTGCCACGGGAAAGGGTCTCTCTCTCATCTCCTTCGGGCGTCTGCGGCGCGGGACCCGGGCTGCCGAAATAGGCGGCCGACGCAGGCGTGCCCCATGCTGCTGCAGCGGGGCGCCCGCGGGCGAAGTGGAGCGCTCGCCGCAGCGTGGCCAAGGCTGCGGCAACCCGGAGACCCAGAAAGCGGCCACCGACTCCCGCCAAGGTCGCACGGCCCAGATACGCGGCGCTGGCTGCTGGCGCAACGCGCTTACGTCCCGGGCTCCAGGCCGCGACCCGAACGGGGGGGGGGGGGGTGAGAGGGGTCCGCCGAACCCACGCCGACGACGTCCTCGCTTTGACGACGCCGCCGTTGTCAAGGGGGCCACCCACCGCGCGGTCCCCTCGCGATGTCACTCACAGCTTGTGGGAGCTCTCTTTGTGCTCACGCGAGGAAGGGCACGCGAGCGGGTGGGTGACCACCACCACTCCGAGCAGTCATCCACACACTTATACGGAACACGTAAGACGGGATTCCGGAATCTGGATAGCACAACGGGAGCAGGATCTTGTTCAATATGTGCTTATTGAGGTCGTGAAAACGACAGGATGCGCGCTTCTCGCTTTCACTCGTGTGAAGGCAAAGGAGGCTAAAGGGTAAAGGAATGCGGGTAACGCCGTGAGTCAACCGATACCGGGAACAAACGGATGCACTGACAGACTTCGGAGCCCTGCTTCACGAAAGAAATCGCGCAGCGACTGCGACACCCAAAAAGCGTTTGATCATGCGACGGTTATGTGGTGGGCTGACGATGGTGACCGTAAAGTGGTTGGTATGAAAGTGGGCAGAAACCTCCCCCCCCCTCCCTCGCGCACGCCCCTCCCATTATCTAAATAAATAAATAAATAAATAGAAAAAAGGCGTCTTCATCGCTTGTCATTTGAAATAATTTATTCTCTTTTTTTCTTTTTTTTCTTTTGCGCGATCACTAAAAACAAGGAAGACAAAAAGACAACGCACCGACATTCATGTTCTAATCAGTGGTCGGCATTACCCTTAAAACACCCATCATCGAAACGTTCCTGTTTACTCGTCTTATGTCAGAGAGTGATTGCATTGGCAAGGTAGTGGCGTACTCACTTTTTTCTTTGTAAATTCAAGCAAAACAGAACCTAAATGGAGATGAAGGCTTGAAATGATTAACAGTGGTCGAACAAGAAACGTCGCTCCAGCGACGTACCTTGTTTGACCTCTGTTGACCACTTCTTCGAACGTCGTGTGAAGGCTCTAAAATTAATTTCCCATTGAGGTAACCCAGTGCCTACGATAAGTGCAAAGAATCATGCCTTAAAACTCGCATAATAGAAATGGCTGCTATAACTTTTCGCTTCTCCAGTAGTTGTTTAACATAAATTGGCTTGTGTTATTGTCGGAGCCGCGTCAGAGTGAGAGAAAGCCAAGATAGGAAAGGTCAGGAGATCAACCAGACAAGCGTCCGGTTTCCTACCCTATGCCGCGTCAAAGACTTTACTTGAAAGTACGGACTTTTTGTACTATTTCATTAAAGCTCCAGCTTTCTGTGGTTCGTAAATGATGCTAGAAATCATCGCATTTGGTTCGTCTCTGATGGTAAAAGTGATTTCCATTTTCACATGCTTATAGAATAAATATGCATAAGGAATTCAGGTAATTCAAGAAATCAGTTAACTTATAACAATAAAGTCATTTTATTGCACCACTAAAACGAAATCATTCCCTTCAGTTGCTATTTGTTTTGCATAAGCCGAAACTTCGCAGTCTTTTACCCCACACCTCTCTTGCCTACTTCTCATCCCCTGCCTACCCAAAAAACAAACAAGAAATTTCAAAAGGCCCACCGCTCCGCGACTGCTCGCACGATTCGATCACTTGACCATAGCTCCAGCTCTGTAAGTAAGGAAGTTTTGGTCGAAGACAAATCTAGTTAGAATGCCACGAGGAAACGAAACTTAGACACCAGCGCAAACTAATCTGCTATGTGTGTTATCTTTAAGTGTGCGTGGAAAACTACACAGCACTGTAAAGAATATATCTAATTCTAGGAAACGTGGAACTTCGCTTGTAACTACACTCTAAAAAGAATCCCGGGGAAAACGGGAGCAGCTCAGCAGTTAGTCCTAAAAAAGGCGCTTTCGTCCCTCAAGGGAATAACTGCATGAACGTGCGTGCCGTGTGCAAATTTTGGAGAGTAAGTGTTTAGTCCCTGGCCGGAAAGAGAGCAACGGGAGGACGAACGGCCACAGTTACTGCCCATGCGCTCCGCTGTTTTCGTTGGGGTCGTGGAGTGATGCGGCAAAAACGGTATTGTTTATAAATCGTGAATAGTTCGAAGTTCGTGCGCTGTCTATTGAACTACATGCAAAGCAGCACTTTGCCTCTTTGTGAGAAAACTGCGTTTTAAATTTAAAAGCTGGAATGTGAAGAGCCATGCCCTTCGTGCGCACACCATAAGTGAGCGATACACATTAAACGCGCAAGTCATTGATATACTGCCAGATTTTGCTGGTCAATAGTGCCTAAGTTCCTTCCCTTCCAAGGAGATTACGAACTTAACTGAAGCGATGTGTAGCTCAAACGGGACACGCTAAGCGACAGAGAAATTGTCCGTCTCTGTCGTCTTAGGTGCCCAGTTTGAGCTCGCTACACGTTTACATCGCGTAGTGCCTCAGTTTAAAGCACCCTAAGAATACTCGGGCAGTTTTCTTTTCGCACTCGCTTATGGTTGCAAGTATACTGAACGTTACACTCTCACCGCACAGCATACACAAAATGCCGAGTCGCTTTTATATTGCCGCACCTGCGTTCGAATGCTTAACCTGTCTAAATTTCCAATCTCGTCAACCGATCTGCCATGGTGCAGTGTTTAGAATACCTGACTTGCGAGGACGTGAGTTCAAATCCTGCTTTCCGGCACTTTTTTTTATTTTTTTTCCAGCTCAGTAATCTTTTTTATCAGGGTATAAATGCCTAATTTCATTAATTCCACCGTTGCGGAGCATCGGAAATAATGACCGTTACTCCCTTGAGGAGCATCGGAAAAGAGCAACTGTTAGTCCTTGGAGGAGTAACGGCATGGGGAGTAACAGTTCATCCCCTCGCACTTACCCCCTAAAGGGAGGAATGGTTGTGGCAGATCAGTTCCTCCCCTAGAGGAGTAACCTCAATACCCCATTTCTTCCTTTCCTTCTTAGAGTGTATAGCTCTCCAGTTGTTATCTTGGTGACGCGCTGGAAAATTAAGAAATAATTGTTGGCTATCTGCTGAGAAATAGGAACTTGAGGAATCTCTGCGCGCACGCAAAGAAACAAACAAAGAAAAACCAAACTCGCGCTCGCGCACGACGAGCTTATATAGCACGCCTGTTGTCGTCGTTCCCAACGTCGAGCGCACGTGCATAAGTGTGATTCTCAGCGTAATCTTCAAGTTACCGTGTTTTTATTTTTATTTTCTTCCATTGAGAAGGACGATAAATCAGCTGTGCTTACCCCATGGCAGCCATGGCCTCACTGAAATATTCCAATTAAACAGCGTTATCGCTAGCTGAAGAACTTGGTATGGCGACCACGACATGAGAGAAGAACAACAACGAAAAAAAAAAAACGTGCAGGATGACTATTTTTATTAAAGCTGCTTTCTCGTGCGGCACTCTTCACCAAATGCGTAAATAGACGCAGGCTATAACCGGTACGCTGGAGCGTGCGGGCTCAAACGGAATATTCGTAAGTACCGTCGGGCTGTTCGCCCGTAGGCTATAATGACGATGTCGTTGAGAAGTATCCTCAGTCCAGTGTTCCTAGCTGAATCGAACAGGGAACCTGTACTGAGGATCCTCCCACTGACGTCGCCCTGGTAGTATAAGAAGAAGAGGAAGCACCGGGCCCACGTTCTCATTTATTCAATAAACGTACTCTCTCTCTCTCTCTCTCTTTCTCTCTGTCGACCAATATTCCCACGAACATTCTCAGTGCAATGCAAACAGCTTTCTCTCAGCATGTAGTCGCCTCACCGCCGGGCTGTCTCTTACAATAGGTTATGCGCGGCCATTACTCTGCTATTAGAGACAAATCACTTCTGGCGCCGAAATCTAAGCGCACAAATTGTAAATCCGATTGGTGTACGATCAGTAACTACTCCGACCTTCTTATCAATGCGAGTGACGCTCGCTGGTTTCGTTATCTGTCATCTCACACGGCTGCACTATCGCCACAAAACTGATCGACCGCGGGCTTTTTAGCCCGTGCCTCCACAGTGAAGCACCAAGGTTGCCAAGCACTCAAATGCTGATCCCCCCCAACAAATAAGTTCCCTAAATGACGCCAACCTAATAGAACTGAACTTATCAGCCTTTCAGCAGATAACGCTGCAACTGGGTGGAGTGATTCTTAATGAAAGAAACGGATAAAGACGTTTGAATAAATCAATCTTATCTGCGTGGGCGTGAGTGCTTCCCTCACACACTCCGTGAAATACCGTCCGTGGAAGCGCTTTTATCAAATATGGGTGCATTTAGTAAACATTGTCCGGTATCACTCCTGCCGGCTCTACCTTCTTTTTTTTTCTTTACATAATCGCAGAAAATGTTATCGATAAGAAGTTTTGCACTTTCATTTTAAAAAGCCCATAATTAGTACTGAGTATCAACTCGGATATAAGAAGGTAAAACAGGAGAAGAGAATCTTGAAGATGGAAGAACGTATGATTCGATTCGATCAAACATGCGATTCTGTCTTGCTGAACTTCCTCAGTACGCGTCTGCCGTTGTGCACTCAAGTTCATCAAAAGCTACTTTCATAATTGTTTCCAGTTAAACTGTGATAATGGACAGCGCACAGCTTATATACAACGAAACCAAACGTATCGGTTTATGAAAAAATCTCGGTCGACATGAACACACATGACTGTTTTTCTAGAATTACAGTGTTTTATCTGTTTTTGACACCTGTATTCTTATAGCAATGCGAATATACGAATGCATTCTATGGGATGCAACATCTTTATATGCTTGCAGTCGCCTGAAGTGTTCCTACAAAATGGCGCAGAAAACTCTTGTCGATACAAAGACTGGAACATATGGAATGCAAGCAGTTTATTATCAAATATCACAATTTTGTTAACGCTAGTCGGGAATTTCTTGAAAAAGTATCTGCTTCCAAAACAATATATGTATGTAATGGGGTAATAATATTTTATTGTCATACGCCTGCCTTATTAGTTATCGTTGTGCTTTCAGTTTATACCCCAGTTTCAATCCTGGTTCTCCATCACGAATAAGTGTCGCCCTAAATAAACCTCCCTCCCCCCTCCCTCCCTCGCTCCCTCCCTCCCCTCTCTCTCTCTCTCTCTCTCTCTCTCTCTCTCTCTGTCTTCCTGCCTGGTGTATTCTCCTACGCCCTGTGCCTTCAACTGAATAGCCTGTTTTACGCCCTAATATGTGTGGTACACAATTATTTGATCCGAATTTTTGTCAACCGTTTTTCGATGCTGTGTGCAATACACATGCGCATAAATGTCCAGTCAGGCGTCGTGACGTCGTCATTGTAGTCTCACTGCTAGATATATAATACTGTCAGTATAATGTGCAACCTGCGCAATTTTCTGTCAAAAAGTATCGTCATCCCCTGCCACACTTTTTACGAGAGGTTACACTTTTCGATGAGCTTCCTTCACTCTTTCCTCAGCTACTTGAAACCAATATTTTGGGCCACTTCTTATCAACGCGACCTCTTCTGATCCGACGTGCGTCTTGTGTGAATAAGACGCCCTTGTGATCCCATACAAGTATGTTATACACCAAAGCGCACACTTTACTCGCGAACAGCGTAGCCCGGGATCAAACGCAGTGCAGCCTATGTATCGGTACCCTTAACAATATTGCACGGCACTGCATTGTTCCGTAATAGCTCCTCACGGCAACGAAGCTGCCGACGCCGTGCGAATATCGGCTCATAACAGCGCTTGGCGCGCACTGCGTAACACTGCATCGCGCTCTCGCTGAGCGCACCGCTTACGACAGTTCGGTGCCGAGTGTAAGACGAGGCAAGGAGAGGCCAACCCGTCCTCGTCCCGCCCTCCCCCTCTCTCTTTATTTTTCCACGCGCAAAGCAGCGCGCCTCGGCGGCGGCGGCGGCGCAGCGACAGATCGGCCGCGCGAGCCGACGGCTGCCAGCGCCTCGCTGGAAAACGAACTGCAGGAGAAGCCGGCGGACGAGACAACGCGGTCAAGGTTGTCCGCCCAGTGACGCAATTATGCATGCGCCCGACTGGCGCACGCGAGCCGCGTCCCTTTCACAAATTACTCGCCCAATTAGCCCGATGTGCGCTTCGTTCGGCCGGCAGACCCTCCCTCGCCTGCCGCGCCTCAGGCAGACGAACGGCTGCCGCGAGCGCTGTTTACTCTGTACGCAAACAATGCGCTCCTCTCGCTTGCGCGTCGAAAGCGGGATCGTGCACTCCACGGCTGACAGCTGAATGCGAAAAAAGCGGCACCGGGGGGATGGCGATGCGCGGCTGCGCGCCGAACGCTCGCCGAGGCCCGCGCGGACGGGACCGGCCGAGTCCGCTCCCTCGGCGAGTCCCGCAAGAAAGACGAAGCGCCAGGACACCTTCTTTATCGTGGGAGCCCCCCACAATGGACGCGTTAATACAACCGCCAACCCCGCCTTCCCTTGTACGCTCGGTGTACGGTGGGCGGTGCGTAAACGAACGCGTTTCGCAAAACAGGGCATTCATACGCCATTCAAGACGTTGCGCGAACTGGGCTCCGTGACTTCAGCTTGTCGGCAGCGTGCTTCTCAATCGGATCAACTCTTTGTTCGACAAACACCGTTACATCGCTTTTAACACACTCGCCTTCTTCAAGCTACGAGACTCTCGTTGATTTGAATGGCAGGTACAGAGATGTCGATACATGCCTTGTTACAGAGCGTTAAAACGGATTGGAACGGGCTGACAAGTGCAGAAGTGTATAATAGGGCTCTTTTTACAGATCTCGCGAATGATACCTGGCATGAATGTGTTCTTTTGGGTGACTTTAATTAAGTAAAACAAAGTAAGGAGCGCGAATGTAACGTTGATAGCAACTTATTTTGCCGGAGTTTTCATCCAACGTTGGACTATTTTGCCGGATGCTAACAAAACAGCAACAATCTCGGCTACATGAAAAGGTCAGGCACCTTGGTGCTTGATAAATTAGAGAGGGAGAGAGAGAGATAAGCATTGATGAAAAGCAGGGAGATTAACCAGGACTGATTCCGGTTAGCTATTCTGCACCGGGGAAGCAGAAGACGAGAGGAAAAAGTTTAGAGAAGGAGATAAAGTTCATTGTTGATGTCACTAACGCAGTGACAGTTCTCTGTTCCGTGTAACAGACAGTCTCTCAGCCCCGTAGCCTTCAAAAATCGCAGCAGGGCTTTTGCGCTCTTCTGCAGCTGTGATATGCGAAGCCATGGTCCCAACAGCTTGTTCATCGAGAAAGGTCTTCTATGGCTGCTTTAGAGCGGTACAAAGGTCAAGCCTTTCATTTTTCAAATGACGGGCTGTAGCGCAGATGGTGCTCGCCTCCTCAACATCATGCGCATTGCACTGGACGCTATCGACCACTACAATCAAGAATGAGTACGCATTGGTGAATGCAACGCCTAAGCGCGAGCGACACAGCACGGTTTCCTCACTTCCTGGAAGACGAGGTAACAGTTGCGCAGAAGGGTCGAATGAAGGCAACCGATGGTGAATGAAGCCAGGTGATGGTGATGATGATGAAAAACTTTATTTATCCCTCTTTAAAAGGAAGGGGGCAATGGAATAGAGGGTGGGGGGAGGAACTACTTGAAGTAGGCCTCCTTTATCCTCTCAGCCCACTCCAGGATGGCCTCCTGAAGATCGGGCCTGGAGCTGCGCAAGGCAGCCTCCCTCTGCTCCTCACTAGATAATAATTGCTTGAGGAAAGGGGGAAGGGGGTGCTTAGGGCACCCCCACATGATGTGGTTTAAGTCTGCTTTGGGAGAGACACAAAATTTACAAGAGGAAGAAAGGTAAATGGCGGGATGAATGCGGTGGAAGAGGTAAGGGGACGGAAAGGTGCGAGTCTGCAGCTGTCGCCACAGAACTGCACACCTACGCGGGAATTTTCCCATGAGTGGCGGAAAGGTTAAGCGGTCTAATGGTAGTGTGTGCAGATGTCGTGGTAAGTAATAAGTCGATCCCGCGCTGTAAACGGCGCCTCCTCCGTGGCTAGGTCCGAGACATCTGATGCCTAAGCCCGGACTGTAAATCCTCGGGCACTCTATGAGCCGCCTCGTTTCCTGAAAGGCCCGCATGCGCGGGAGTCCAGATTAATGCCACAGTTTGATGGAAAGGATGGGCCAAGAGGAGAGAAAGGGCTGGCTTAGAAGTTATGTGACTGCTTTGGAGTCGCTTACGATAACTGATGAATTTGGGATTGTGAGGGCCAGGGCTATGGCCGCTTCCTCCGCCTCCTCCGAGGAAGAGCCAGGAATGGAGGCGGTCGCAGCGACCTGGCCGTGAGAGTTAATGACTGATATTGCGTAATGATTTCTGTTCCCATATTGGGCGGCATCAACATAGAGCACGTCTTTTGAGGTGGAGAATTGTTTTTGAAGAGCCTTTGCTCCGTGCCTCCTGCGCTGTTTGTGGTGCACAAGGTGCATGTTTTTAGGGAGTTGGGGGATGCAGAGGTTCTCGTGTATGTGATGTGGAATGGTGTATTTAGTCTTGATGATGGGTGCCGGAGTGATAGAAAGAGTTTGTAGTATGTGTCGACCTGTTGCGGTGTTAGAAAGTATGCTATATTGGGATGTGAGGTGGGCTTCTGTGAGTTCAGTAAGTGTGTTAAAAGTTCCAGTAAGCATTAGCCTTTCAGTGGAGGTACGTATGGGGACCTCCAGAGCGAATTTATATATTTTGCGTAAAAGATTGTCGATCTTATCTCATTCTGATTGAAGGAAATGTAGATATGGTGTTGCGAATGTAATCTTACTGATAACGAAGGCTTGGATCAAGCGGAGAAGTTCGGCCTCCTTTAGTCCGCCATGTTTACTGGAGACTTGCCCTAGAAGGCGCAAGGTGTGATCGACTGTGGTGGGGAGTGTATGTAGGGTATATGTGTTGAGCCGGTTGCTTTGAATGTGTGAACCGAGCACCCGGAGCCTGTCCACTCTAGTAACGGGGATGTTGTTTAGGATGACCTGTATACTAGACATGTGTTTTCCGGCCCCCCGGTGGTATGGCAGAAAAAGTAGCTCGGATTTTTTGGGGGAGCATGTGAGATTCATAGCCCCGGCATGAGCCACTACGGCGTCTGCTGCGGCCTGTAGAGTGTGTTGAATCTCTCCATCGGAGCCGCCAGTTGTCCAAAGAGTGATGTCATCGGCGTAGAGTGAAAACTTGAGATCGAGAATAGACCGCAATGCTTGCGCCATCGGCATCATAGAAAGATTAAAAAGAAAAGGGGACAGTACTGAGCCTTGGGGCGTGCCGTAGCTACCTAAAGCGTACGAAAGGGATTGCTCTGTGCCTATGTGTATCGTTGCGGTACGGTTGGATAACAAGGTACATATGTAGTCATATGTCTCTCCGCCAACCCCAATGAGATTAAGCTATCGGAGGATGGCGGAATGTGAAACGTTATTGAAGGCTCCGTGGAGGTCCAGACTGAGAATTGCTTGCGTATCTAGACTGCTATTAGGTGTAATGATGTCATGCTTCATTCGAAGCATGATATCTTGGCATGAGAGAGATTTTCGAAAACCTACCATTTCTGATGGATAAAGATTGTTGTCCTCCATGTATTTACTGAGTCAGTTGAGGATGACGTGTTCGAGTGTTTTACCTAGACAAGAGGTTAGTGATATAGGCCTGAGATTAGAAGTGTTGAGTGGTTTATTTGGCTTTGGGATAAAGATTACCCTGGCATCTTTCCACGTCATCTTTCCAGTGTCAAAGCAGTGATGGAAGTACGCTGTGATGGCTGTGACAGAGTTATCGTCGAGATTGCGGAGTATTTTATTGTTAATAAGGTTGGGGCCTGGTGCTGACATTGTGCGCAGGGTGGCGAGGGCATGGCGAACCTCTGCTTCCGTGATAGCGGCGCTAAGTAGCTCGTTAGGTTCGCCAGTATATTTTGGCATGTCATACTTCTGAGCGGGAGGCAGATGTGTATGGCGGAGGTCGTCGAAGAATCCGTTGAGATTGTTTTTGTGTGCATGTAGCAGTTTGTTTATGCTATGGTTGTGGTGTGCGCGCGATGTGGTAGGGTCTAATAAGTGTCGCAAGAGTTGCCATGTGCGCTTGTTATCGAGGTTGTCATGCATGCTTTCACATACCTGGCCCCACTGCTGGCAGGCCAGTTGTGTGGCGTACTCCTGGATCTGGAGGTCTAATTTGGCAATTCTGAGTCTTAGGTTTCGGTTGAACCGTTGCCTCTTCCACCATTTGAGAAGAGACTGTTTGGCTTCCCACATGTGTAGAAGCTTGAAATCAACCGTAGTGAGCGCGGTTTCAGGGGGCAGAGTGGTAGTGTGCGTCTGGGCGTCTGAGTGTAGTTGCTGAACCCATTCTGAAATGTCTTGAATGTTTGTGGGAGCTGATATCTGGCGGGCCTCTCGAAAATTGTCCCAATAGGTAAGGCTGAGGTGTTTGGGTGCAAAGGGTTTGTGTTTGAATTGTAGTGTGATGGTAATGATGTAATGGTCGCTACCGAGGTTAACTTGTGAGTTGTGCCTTGTGACGTGTTGGATTCTGTGTGTAAGCGTAAGATCGGGGGAGATGTCCTTAGTTACGCTGTTGCCTAGCCTGGTTGGTGCATCGATGTCGTTATGTAATGTGAGTCTGTGGTCTTGTATGTGGATCCATAGGGCTCTGCCCTTAGGAGTAGAAACGGAGTGACCCCACAAATGGTTGGGTGCGTTGAAATCTCCAAGAATTAGGAGGGGATGGTGGGTGGCAGCGGCAATAGCTTGAGCGAAAAGGGAGTCAAAGCGATGATATTTGTCTTGTGGACGACTATAGATATTGAGAATGTAAAGGCCAGATGCATTATTTTTGGAAGGAATAATTTCTAGAAAATCGTGCTCTGTATCGACGCTGTCGAATTGGGAGTGACTGGCAGTGAGGTGCTTTTGCATAAGAATTGCCGTATCGGGCCGGGAGACCTTATTGGTCTGATAGACATTATAACCTGGGAAGCTGATTAGTCCGTGAGTTTCCTGAAGCGCAATGACAGCTGGGAGATTAGAAGAGGAGGCTAGAAACTGCTGGAGGTGTGCTTTCTTTTTTCGAAACCCCCTACAGTTTCACTGCCACAGTTCAAACTCGGAACGTGTCGGGTTATTGGCCATTGTTAAGCGGAGCTGGTGGGGAGGCGGATCGAGCAGGTGCAACTATGTTAGGATGATTCGCGGTGACTCCAGCTATCCAACTTGTAGTTTGTTGGATGTGTGCTTGTACGAATTCAATAAATTTGTCGAGCTTTTCATTCCTGGCTGTGTAATCTGTATTGATGTTTTCAATTGCAGTGAGTATATTATGGAATTTAGTCTCCAAAGCGGTTAGCCTGTCGTTATAATTTAAGATTGTCTCGTCCAGGGTGTCCTCTGATCGCGGAGTGCTCGAAGTTTTACATTTGCTGGCGGGAGGGTGAAGCGATTCCCGTTCAGTGGAGGGGCTAGTGTCCATGGGGCAGTGTGAAGAGGTTTCAGGTAGGGCTGATGGATGATGAGTCGAAAGAGTCGTGTTAGAGAGAGGGGTTTCAGAGGTTGAAGTAGAGGGGTGACGATATTGGAGTTCTAGTTTAAGTCTTTGAATTTCGGCTTTTAGAATTGTATTTTCTTCAAGGAGGGATTCATTATTAGCAGCCTGGTTTGAGGAGCAGCTGGAAGAGGCTACCTTAGCCCAGCTTACCTGGGGTGGGCTGCGCGAGGAGTTGGCGAGAGTAGGGCTTGATGATAGAGCTGGCCAGGCGACGTCTAGGGTTGCATAGCCAGGCCCGCGGTCCTTGCTTTTGCTGCGACTTTTTCACCGGCTTGAGTCGCGAGTGCGGTCGAGACTGGGAGTTCGGTTGGTGGGTGAAGTGTCTTGTTTATGCCTGGGACGTGTAGGGCGCGGTTTGCACCTTTGTTTGCACAGTGAGGAGCCGGTTTGATGGTTTCCGTTGCACACAACACATATCGGGTCACATTCGTGGTCCATGGGTGGGTCTTTCATTCCATACTTGGGGCAGAGTGTGTCGGTGGCATTAGTGCAGACGTCCTGGCGATAACCAATCCCGCGGCATCGGGTGCAGGCTTCTACCTTCTGCCTGAAGGGGCGGCATCGAAGTGAACAGCCGTCGTAGTTGACGTAGAAAGGGATGATTTTGCCTTGGAATATGACCATGATGGTTTCAGTATTGCCCAGGCGTCGTGCACCCCCAATAATTAATGTTGGGTTGCATCTGCGGAGGGTTGAGGCGATGTCATTTCCGGAGTAATCTGGGGGCAAGTGAATGCATCCTCTGCAGGTACCGATGGGATCGACCACATGGGTGGCGACATCGTAAGGGTTACCATTGAATTACAAACTCTGGATGTTGTGGTAGAGATGTGCACGTCCCATGTCTGGTGTGCTGATTAGAACGCTATTGAAGTTGAAGCTGAAGTTTGTAGATATGCAAAACATAGGTACATAAATGTAATATACAGACGAGGGTCCCAAAGTAATGATACTGAAAACGGGACCCTCGGTTAGTAACTACAACAGAATTGTAAAATAGTTGGCACCATAACAGTGGATAGCATAATAATATATTATTTGCAAGAAAAGCAAATGATAACGAAAGAAAAAAGAAGAAAAACCAAAGAAACTATGCTCTAATCGATGTAGTGTAACAGAAATAACAACGGAAGTGACAAAAATTATGCAATTGTAAAAGGCAAAAAGCAAAAAAAAAAAAGAATGAACAAAGAGAAAAAAATGTGGCGCAATGTGAACACTGCAAAAAAAAAAAAGAATGGGTGATACTTATCAGTTAGGTGACTATAAAAATACAAATATTTATTAGGAAAAATTATCAGAGGTTAGCAAAAAATCTTTTAGCGAAGCTTTGAAACGCTGAAATGTAAGTAGTATTTTAAGCGAAGCAGGAAAACGATTCCAAAGTGTAATGGTAGCGAATGTAGATGTTTTTTTACCATAGTTAGTGCGAACTGATGGTAACAAAAAATTATATTTAGAAGCGAACCTAGCAGGGTTTGTATTTCTAAGGGAGCTGCTTTGAATATATTGAAAGGTCAGCTGGGAATCAAGCAATTTATAAAACTATATTGCTAAATTGTAGTTGAATAATCTTTTTATACATAGAATTTTGTACTGCTCAAGCAGGCCGATAGCATTAGAGCGCGGTGAACTGTGGGTGATGATACGGATTGCTCGATTTTGTATATGCTGGATTGAAGACAAATGACATAGACATGTATTACCCCAAACGATTAATCCGTAGTTAATGTGTGAATGAATGAACGCAAAGTAGAGTGAAAGCAAAGCAGAAGGAGAAAAATAGTGTCGTACCTTGATAAGCGCACGGATACCAAAAGCGCTCTTCAGCTTGACGTGATTGATGTGCAGGTGAAACTTCAGATGGTTGTCTAGGATAACCACTAGAAATGAAACGAAGTCGCTAATGGGAATAGAATGATTCCTAAGGTTAACGAAAGAGGAATAATTAGTGACTTTTGGTGCGAATGGAATACTAAAAATTTCGTTTTAGATGGATTAATGACTAGATCGTTGTCATTGCACCAATTCATTAGGTGGTCAAGCAAGAGTCTTATTTAGTTTGATTACTAGAGAAGAGATACACTTATCAGCTATAGATATAGTTGTATCATCAGCATATAGAACGTAATGACTTAAGTCACTGACGTCTGGCATATGATTAACGTAAAGAGAAAAAAGCAAAGGCCCCAGTATTGAGCCTTGTGGTACCCCTTGGTTAAGTTTTTTAGAACTGGAAAAAGTTTCACACGCGTAAACAATAAATTCCCTATCAGACAAATAACTTTTTAAGAAGGCTAGGGCAGGACCAGTTATTCCATATGCTTCCACTTAACGAAATAAAATCATGTGGTTAATAGTATCAAATGCCTTAGTAAGGTCAAAGAAAACTGAACCAACGAATTCATTATTGTCAAGACTATTCTTAATAAAATCAGTTAAGCAAAGTAGAGCTAAGTTGGTGGAGCTTCCAGACCGAAAACCGAACTGGCAGGATTTCTTTATATGGAATTTTTCCAAATACTTGCTTAATCTCATCAAAAATAATTTTTCAATTATATTACTTAGGGAAGAAATAATCGAGATTGGACGGTAATTTGAAATTAATTCATTACCTTTCTTAAAAACTGGGATAACCTTTGCACGCTTTAGCAATGGCGGAAATGCACCAGATTTAAAGATCAGGTTAATTACTACGCTCAGGGGTTCACATATGGCATCAGCGACTAGCTTTAGGTGGCGCACTGCAGTACCATCTAATCATGGACTTGTGTTAAGAAGATTACGCATAATAGAAAGCACTTCATGCGGCGTGACAGGATGAAGGAAAAATGAATGGATCAGGCGGTCTATTTTAGGCTGAAAAGTTGTTAGCTTGTTTCTCTCGGGTAATGCGAAATGATCAGAAAAAGCGTTTGCTATCTGAGCAGGCTGACAAAAAGTAAGATTGTCGTGTACAATTTCAGAGATAAACTTAGGCGGCTCATTGTTGAAAAAGTCATTCAGCAACTGGCATTGTTTTTTAGGGTTGTTTTTATTCTGCAAGAACGCTGTTTCATAGCAAAGCGTTTTGGCTTCTCTGAGAGTCCTGTTAAGAACGTTGCAGTATATTTTGTACCGATTTCTCAGAGAACAGTTAAATGGTTGTCTTTTAGTCTTCTTATACAAATTATCTTTTTTGCGCAAACTCTTCAGCAGACCATATGACATCCAAGGATTATTGGGGCGTTTAAATCGATTTTTACAGCGCACAGTTCGAGAGCAAGTACTGATAGCTTTAGTGAATAAATTGCAGAAGAAATTAAGAGCTTTTATAGGGTCTTGAATAAAATTCAGATCTGGCCAGTCAGTGGAGCTAATGGTAGAAATTAATTTATGTGTGTCGAATACTGTAACGAAGTAAGAGGTGACAATGTTGGCCAAACGTGTTTCGAAGATTGCAAAAACCGGAAAGTGATCAGTAAGGTCAGTGTCGACAACGCCCGCCGAAATGGGTACGTCTAGGTTTGTTAAAACATTATCAATTAGTGAATGAGAACCCTCACCAACGCATCTTGCAGGCGATGTAATGAGGGATTCAAGGCCGTAGCCACTGAAGCAGTCAGTGTAGGCTGTATACAATCTCGAATTAACATCCAGCAAGTTGATGTCTATATCTCCCACAATCATTACACTCTTGTTTTCTGATAGCAGTTTGTTAGGTACGCTATCAAGAGCATAGATGAAATCCGAAACGTTAGAACCTGGTGACCTATAAACACAACCGAGAACAAACCTTTTAGTGCTACATGCCTCGATAGGCTCGTTAGTTTGCACCCATACCGTTTCGCAGCAATCGACGTGAAAGCTTAAATCATTTCGGCGAGTGTAACTGATGCGCGGAGAAACAAAGATGGTGTTGATGGTGTTGACACGAATTTGGTCAGAACTGGTGCGGTCGGTGATGGGGAGCCCGGCAGCCTTGAGGATGACTTGTCTGAGGATGCATGCATGGATTCCAGCGCAGTTGAGGCCCCCACGAACTCTTAGGAGGATTTTATAATCGCTGCGCGGCAGCGGCGGGGGCTTCGGTTCTGCTCTTGATTGAGTCCTATGAGCCACTGTGGGGTATGCTGGTGGCGAAGGATGCTGACGCTGTCTTGAGAGGTTATCGTGGATCTCGTGCCAGGTGCGCGCGCCATCGATGCCAGCGGCACCGCGCTCCGTTCCTGCGTCCATGCTAGGCGAAGCTAGGCCCAGCAGCGAGACGGTCAGCCGAGAGCCCTAAAAAGGGCTGCGGCTCGCGTAAGGAACGTCGGAGTTGCTAAAAGAACTGTCAAGAAGTGCGGATAACACTCACATAGGGCCAGGCAGGAAATCAGGCTCTTGAAGTGATCGGGTAGGCACAAAAAGAAAAAATGCAGGAGCCGAGGCAACATGCGACCGCTCGCACCGTCGTCAAATCATGTGCTTGCGTGCTTATAGGTGCTGTGTTGCGTGAGTCATCGATAAAGGTATAAAAACAAGGTTTGTTCTTTCAGATGCTTTTCTAGCAGATTCGTCGGCAAGTTCCTTGCCGGAGGTACCCCAATGAACTGGCAGCCGCTGAAACACGTTGTTGTGTCCTTTCGTGAACACATGGGGATACGTTTCTCGTATTTCAGACAGGAGTTGTTTGTTCACCGGGCCAGTGACGAGTACCTGCCGAAAGACATTGTAGGATCGCCTTTTAGTCGCAGAACATCACGCACCGTTTGGCCAATTATCGGTGAATATAATCAATGGCGCCCTCGGAGGGCAATAAGCTCAAAACCCGTCGATGCTGAGAATACAAATCAACGTCGTACGGGAGTCCCGGAATACGTTCAACATCTATTCATTACAACTGTGTTGTTTCAATGAAATAAAAATACAAAAGAAGAGATTAGCACCGATTGGGTTTGTAATACTAATTACTTCTTTTAGGTTAGCATTGCCGTAAAAATGCCACGCATGCGCTACGAACGTGAAGTCTAAGGCTGATAAGGAGCTAAGGACTCTTCTTCTTCCTCCTCATCTTCTTTTCTGTTTCTAAATATCTTTTGAAATTTGAGTTCGCTGCAACGTATCAGCCCATCCACATATTCGCCCGCGGGCATCATAAGTCCCTATATACGAAATTTTGGGGTAAACAACCCTGACACCGCTTTTATGGCGACCACAAGCGTCTGTTTTGGACGTAGATCACTAAAGATGCCCGTCTTCAGCTTGTCTAACTGAAAAAATTACTTGTTTTTTTTTTTTTCCTGTCTTTACCGCAGTTTAGCTTAAACGTATGCGGTTCCAAAGGCTGTTACTGCAGTTTCGACCGGTCTAAAGCAACGACGGTGTCGCTGAAACATTGTCATTACTTACGTGATTGGACAAATAAAGATGGTGGTTGTTCTCTTACGAGTGTTCTCCTATAATTTAATCATTTTTACATTGATTATATATCGACTATGTTCATTGTCGGCTTTCGGCCCATCACTGCGGAACTGCATGGACGATTCGTCATTTAAAGTGGAGAATTCAAGGGTAATGCGCCACTGCGCAGCCTAATTCATTTAAATTGCCCCCTTTTAGTTTACAAACGCGCGAGCGGCTCCACTAATAGGCATTTTGCCACCTTCGGTCACTTTTCACGGCGAGCAACTACGCACTGGAGGCCTGCGGAGGCCTGTTTTACGGCGTGCAATCATCCACCTCTTCGAAAGCATATAATGTTAATTTGTGTTTTAATTTGACTGTACCCGCAGAGTATATCAACGGCTTCCTTCAGCAGTTTGTACCCTTCTTACAACGTGACTCAAAATTCCGTCTTTTTTTTTCGATCTTTTTTTCTTCTTTATACGTGTACAAGGCGCCTGCGTTTTTTGTGGGGCATACCTATTTCAGTGCAAGTTCGTTGCATATTTCGCACATTGTATAATAATGTCCAGTTTTGCCTGCTTATTGTCTTAAGTACTGTTTCAAATCCGTTATTTTGCCCTAACGCGTACTTTTGAACTGACGTAGAGCCTCTGGTTTTTACTCATCATATAGGTGCTGAGGGGTTCAGTTAATTTCACTAATAAGTTTGTTGTGTTTTTGTAGAATTAACAACTCTTAAAGAGAACAGCCTTATTCAGTATACGAGGCAGTATAATTTGATTTATTCCAACTTTTAGGGGGGAACAGCGGCCGACGTGACACGTAATGCAGATAGCTATCAATCAGTGCTTAATCTGCAGGTATTACTATACTACATATCATAAAACACTTCAGTAAATATCTGCGAGGAGTCTTGACCCATTTTACCTCTTTCCTGCTGGCTCAGACGAAGTCTTATAATTCATCCATGAGCTGAAGATAACAAGTGTTGCCGGACTTTATCGTATACGAGTATACAACCTGTTCACTGCATATCCATTCCACTTGCTTACATAAGCTAACTCCTGTTTAGACGGGCAGCTTTCCTTCTCAATTGAGAAGGATCAAGGTTGTTCCAGTTCTCAAAATAAAATAAAATGAACATGAAAAGAAATGACAGCAATTTTCTTAACTAGCGGCCTATTGCAATTTTATCATAATACAGCAAAATTATAAAGAAACATATTAAGGAATGTCTAACGAAGTATTTAACGATGTTTGCTTTCCGTGTAGGTTTTTCAACGGACGTCACGTTACTTCTTTATTGATTATATTAAGCGTGCCGTCGACTCAGGATGCTACGTTGGCATCCCGTCCATTCATCTTGCTACCACCTTCGATCCAACAGTTTTGTATAATGTACTGGTAACTAA
The DNA here is from genome assembly GCF_050947875.1 of Dermacentor variabilis. Taxonomy (NCBI): domain Eukaryota; kingdom Metazoa; phylum Arthropoda; class Arachnida; order Ixodida; family Ixodidae; genus Dermacentor; species Dermacentor variabilis. Next base: position 287,817,334 of record NC_134568.1, read on the forward strand.
GCTTAGTACAACTGGAGTAGCAGCTAGGGATTGATCTCACACTAATTAGAAGTTATTTAACAGGCACCAAGCCTGTTTATGTCTCTCATAATCTTTCAGCATTTCAGTCAACCGACAAAGGGAATAACGGATCGATACTTGGACGGCTTTTGTTCCTATTATAGTATACCAGGTATTTCAACGACGGCGGTTTCCGTCAAAAATGTTAAATTCGAGACACAATGCTAGTTTCTGCTGGACTAAATTCCTAGCAAGAATGGGGAAGAAAAGAAAGGCTAGAAAAATATTCAGAGCCATTCCACTCTGTGACGGTGGATGACCAGAAGAGCTGTATACAATTATAAATTTAAAAAAATAATAAAACAACAAAACAATAAACACAATATGCACGTTGTTATATTTATCTGTATTTACGTTTATCTCCTGACCACAGCAATTGACTTTTATGGTTGCTATAGTAGACGGCCATGGGCTCTGTGACGACACTGGGGACGTTCTTAGGGAACGCTAGGTCCAAACACGACAGATTGCACGTCGTGGAGACATTGGTCTTGGTGCAACACTGAAGGCCGAACCTTTCCAAGAGAAACGCCAAGAACCGCTTTCTGTCGGGACGAGACACACAGACGTTAAAGTCACCCCAAGTCACGATGGGATTGGGATCCACCGGGAGGATCAACCCAAATGCGTCGATCATAATGTCTTCAAGGTCCCTCTCTGACGTTCCGGGATGCGTTACGTATAAGGGGGCGACAACGATTCCGTCCCCAGTCTCCGTACGGCGATCGCGTCGGCACATTCCACGGCAAGGCTCTCGGCCGTCGTCGTCGTAAGGCGTAGAGCGCAACGGCCGCGCTGCGTAGATCGCAACGCATCAAACCATCATCCATCACCGGTTTTCCCACATCTGGCCTCAAACGCAGCTGGGACACATGTAGGCTGATACGATTTTGCCTGGTGTGTAAGCTATTTTGGCTCTATAGACGCCGCCATCGTTTTTGCCTACGCACATCACGAAACGCTGGAAACTAGCTTAAGACAGGTCCGTTGTAAAAAATCCTCGCGGATCATTTACCAGCCTAAAGAATTGATATGCGATAAGCAACTTTTTAATTATCAATGTTATATTTCCAATGCCACTCGGAGGTTTGGAGATTATTGCGAGCCCGTAATAAATCATCTTTTACAACGAACTTAAAAGCACTGATGTAAAGCACGCTGGCATTCCTCCTCCAGTTATCCAACTACACAGAAACCGAGCGCGTCAGGAGCGCTCGGATACGGCGGCTTTGCGCAGAAATTACATCTCCTGTCAATCACTCTTTCTTTTTATTATTATTATTACTTCACACCCAGCCAGTGGCGTGGCAAGAACCTTTTTTTTTTTTTGGTGGGGACGGGGGGAGGGGGGGCGAGGAGCAGCTGGACAGGATGCGTACTACCACAGAATTTTCGAGAGGGAGGGGGAAAAGTACGTGCCCGATGTGTCACCCCCCCCCCCCCCCCCGGTTACGCCAGCGCACCCAGCAGAGTAGAGGTGCTCACAGATTTTCCATTGATTCGCAAGTTCGATGGTGTTAGTTATTAAGCGAAATTTCAGACATTATAACAAAATTGAACGTTTAAGTATGATTTTCAGTTGCAACCGAATAAAAAGGCTCGAGTGATTCCAGCCCACATTGTATCTATAACTGTCCTATTTGAATGAACAACTGATGCACTCACAGTGTGTATTGATACGAACATATCAAGTTTTCTTTTTTTCTGTAATAACTTCTAATAACGTTACCGTTAATAGACGCACCAGTGTGCGTCTATTAATGGCGACGTTCGGATGTCCGTCTTTTCAGTCGCCTACTTTCTTTTTGCAGCGCGGCTAGCCGCTCGAGGTACTTTGCGTGTATTCGCGGGCTTCTTTCACGCTCGCAAAAACACTTTTATCTATGCTTTTATGCTGTATCGGGAGTTTTTCATTTTGCTCTGCAATTTTCTCATTGAAATTCTTCATCTAACTATAAAATTTCGGAAGTTGCTTAATTAATTAAGACTAATTTACAGTAAGGCGGAGTGCAAAACAGAGATAATCTGAGTATATCCAAGTGACTGCAAACAAAATTGCCTTGGTTCTGTCCAGCTACGCGACATTTGCATATTTTTTTTAACCCTCGTGCTTGATAGCTGGGACACCCTGTATCATCATCATCAGCAGCAGCAGCATCGTCATCATCATCATCAAACAACGACATGATGCTTCCTATCGCACTGAGGAATTCAAAGACAAAATTTATTTTTCTGACAGCACTGTCGACGGTGTACTGCCACATTTAGCCCCCTTCGCTGTTTATTCCTTTCGCCTCTATAATTTCCCGGTTTTGTGCTTGTGGTAGCTGATTATGCGGCGATTTGAAAATAGTGGCGAGAAACCACAATCATGGCAATGTGTGGGCAGGTGCCCATCTCTTTAACGTGCAACGTTTTGTTTGTGCTCTCTTAGGCGATCATTTACACAGTGGCCGATGTATTTTCCGCCCCATGTCAGTGGTGTGCTGTACACAACAATCACCTACGAAACAGTCGAAAAAATTCATTAAAGAAAGAGAGTAAGCGCTCCACAAGATTTCATAAGTTACTGGCATGAGTTGGAGCTCTTGTCAGTGGATTTTGAGTGTGAAATTAGGCGTGACACGCGCTGACGCGAAGATTGTTTCCAGCCAGCTCACAGAGGTCAAAAAAAAGAACGCTTCTTTGGTTTAGCGCCAGGATATAAAAAAATAAGGTCGACAGTGACCCAGGCCTTCTGTCGAACATAATTACTGGTGACAATAGGACTATGGGTACGACCTCGAAACCAAGCAAGTTTCGAGTAGTTGAAGGTGCGTTTTTCACCAAGACAGAAAAAAAAAAGAAGGGTCAAGTGCGCATGTGCGAAGACAATGATCATCGTTTGCTCTTTCTGCCTGTTTAGCGTCTGGGGAATTGCGTAGCGGGAGTTTGTTCGTCCTGGACAGACTGTCAATCACCAATTTTACTTGGAGGTATTAAGGTGATTAAACATGAGTGTGCGAGGGAAATGCGCAAGATTGCGGGATGCTAGTAATTGGTTTCTTCATCCCGACAGCGTCGCAGCTCTGAGTGCTTAGACTATGACGTGGTCTTTAGCCTATCAGGTATGGGCCGGCGTTCCCTGCGCTCCCTGTTCATCGGACTCCGCCACCTGCGATTTTTCTTTCTTCATTTTTAAAGAAGGAAATTGACTAAAGGTAGGAGATCTATATCTGTACATGTGGCGAAGACAACTTCGCAGGTGCCACTCTACAGCAACAAAGGGACCGACTACCGCCCACAGGGTGCTATGAGATGCGGGTGAGCCAATGAAAAGACTATGATTTATAGTGACAGAATCGAGAATTCTGTTCTGAGATTGTTGTTCCGAGATAAGTAGGAGTTATAATTTTAAATTGGCACTGAAAGCAGGGAAAAACGACACGTGGCGCAAGGTGTTGCGCTGCTATAAGCACGAAGTCCGGGATCCAACAGCGGTCGCGGCGGCCGCATTCGATGGGGGGCGAAATGCGAAACAGGCCGTGTACCGTGCTTTGGGTGCGCGTTAAAGAACCCCAGGTGGTCGAAATTAATCCGCAGTTCCCCCACTGCCCCCACTACGGCGTGTCTCATAATCCGATCGTGCTTTTGGCGCGTAAAATCCCAGAAATTAAAGAGAGAGAGAGAGAGAGAGAGAGAGAGAGAGAGAGAGAGAGAGAGAGAGAGAGATGAGAGAGAAGAGAGAGAGAGAGAGAGAGAGAAGAGAGAAGAAGAGAGAGAGAGAGACGAGAAGAGAGAGAGAGAGACGAGAGAGAGAGAGAACAGCAGTGTTTTATATAGCCATTTGCGTTTTATTCTATGCGTATTACGAGATAGCAAAAAAAAAATTTCGCGATATAACGAGCAGTGCTGCCTTCGCGGCGACGAGTGGAACGGCTGCAAAGCGTTGGCGTCCCTCACTGCAAGGTGGCGCGCGCACGTGAGTGCTACTGCACGCGCGCGACTTTGCGAGTGAGTATACCGCCTGTTCTGTGGTCTCCCTATGAAATAACAAAATGGCGTCGACTAGCTCTGCTGTGAATGGGCGCCCGTCTCACTGCATAAATAACGCTACTGGCATGCCCTATAGCGCTTCCTACCAATGCCGGCGTGCAATCGCTGTCGCGCTCGATCACTTACCACTGTTTCCGGCATATTTCCAGCTTACCACTTTATGATCACCATCGCGTCCGCTGATCGAAAAAATTGTGATAACTAATCTTCTGCGGCGTTTTCCTTCTTACTACTTCAAGATTCGACACGGTGACCGCTAAGTTTTCCATTGCACTAAAAAAAAAAAAAGAAAACATGGGTCCAATAAAAAACTGGTTGTCGGTCCTTTTAAGCTTGAGGAGCTCCAGAGTTGCTTCGAACAATGTGAGAAAATATTGGACAAGTGTATTGGCTCAATTGAGATTATTTTGAAGGAAACGAAGTCATTTACGCCCTGATTACTTTGAGGGAGGGTGAGGCAGGGGGGAGGGGGATTCCGTCCCCTCGTATGTGGGAATCGGTTATAAGGGAAACTTTCGTTGATGTAAGTTGCTGCGTTGTCGCACAATGCACAATGTGGAAATGTCTTCACTTTGTATGCTTTGTAGTGTCTGTGAATGCTAGAAAGCTGCTTTCTGCTGCTTCTATCTCAGATTATGCGGGAGAGAGCCATATTTCCTTTTGATCTTTTTTTTTTTTTAATTACAAATGACTGCCTCGCGTGGGGCAGCAAACTGCTAAAACGTCTGTTGGGGTTCATATCCCCTATAATGAAACTTCATTCGTACACCAAATTAATGTTGTGGAAAAGCAGGCGACATATTGTATTTGTCGCCAATATTTCGAATGCCATAACGAATACATCGCTAAAGTGGAAGCATACTCCACAATCCGCAGCCTTCTGCAACTCTGCATAATGATAGCGTCTGTACGTACTGCGTGCAGACGCTAACGCATTGGCTTCCCACTCTTGTTTTTTTCCAAATGTACTGAACATTTGTCATACGGATTGGTAAAATTTGTGTTACCTGCAGCAACAAAAATCTTGCTTACAAGAATCACACAAACTCAAATTTTCCGCGTGTGCCCTCCCCCCCCCCCCCCCTACCTACCGAGGCAACGCAACTTTCTCTTCTCTTAAGTTACCAGGTCCTTTTCCTTCTACCAGGACCTTTTCTTAAATTACCAGGTCTGGCCATTTTTAGCTGACAAGCGCAGAGCATACAATGCGCGCCTAATTAACGATCGTGTCTGCTAAATATTTACTTCGCTACGCGCCGAATAAAAATCTGAAATTTCAAACCGAACGCCGTTTGCTCTTGCCCTCGCGACCGCCACGCTCCAAGCCGGAGGGTGACGTACCACATGTGCTAGTGCGCCTACGTGCACTTGTTTATGGTATGACGTCGCTCGTAGTGGCACGTGACCTCGAGGATTATTCAAAGACAACATCTGTTATTTCTGTAATCTATTGCTTGAAAAGATGAATTAAAGTTTAAAGAAATAATTAAAACACAAACCAATGTCTGAGTGTTTTGGTTTTACTTAGCACCGCAGCAAGAGAGATGTATTTCTGTTTCGTCTGCTTGTTCCCACGTCGTGCAGTCGCACGCGTAGACGCCGAAACTGTCATTTTCTACCGTGTTCCAGCGCCGCGATCATGCTCTGTGATCCGCTTGTGTCTGCCTCAGTATTTCGTGTAGCACTGACTCATGCCGCTGGTCAGGTGTCCTCGTGCACAAAACGCACAAAATTGTGCCTCTGCGCGACACGAG